>NC_039280.1:8187015-8447341 GCF_003368295.1 Carassius auratus
ACTAATCTACCAGTAATCACAGCAGTAATGCCTATTGTGGATATCCTTATCCAGAGCCATGCCTTTAGTATTTACTGTGTTTTTCTAATCAACAGGCTCTGATGAATGTAAATGCTCGTTTGAGAGAACTGTACCCAGACAGCGAGGAGCTGTTTGATATTGTGCTGATGACTAATAATCACGCCCAGGTCGGAGTTCGCCTCATCAACAGCATCAATTACTATGGTAATAACATTTACTACCCCATAATTTAGCCTTTGATAGCGATCATCATTACATTCTTTAAAAAAATCTTTATTATACACAGACCAACATGCAACAAGAAAAAAAAATAGAAAAAAGTCTGTGCAGGCACACAGATCAAAATACAGATAAAGACCGCTACAATGGCTTACTTTTTTTTTTCATAAGGTTCACAGCAGGCAAATGCAAAAGTACTACATTGTACATATTATGCAAACAATAATTACATGGATTTTCTCTCTGCAGATCTAACTATAGAGAGATTTTGCATGACGGGTGGAGAGAGTCCAATTGGTTACCTAAAGGCCTACATGACCAACCTCTACCTGTCCAAAGATTCAAAGAAAGTACAAGAAGCTATTGAAGAAGGTATTAAAAAATATTTATGCATTGTGATCTAAATGGGATTTTCATTCCACTGAAGAAGAAAAAGTATTTAAATTAGCTCAACATGAAGTTAAATTTGCTTTAAATGGCCATTTTCACAGGAATAGCAGCCGCCACAATGTTCCCCTGCGACAGTGAGAATGAGCTCAGTGACACACAATTGCGTGTAGCCTTCGATGGAGATGCAGTTTTATTTTCCGACGAGTCTGAGATTATTGTAAAGAAACACGGATTGGACACTTTCTTTAGGCACGAGAAAGAGTTTGAGAACAAGCCTCTTGCACAGGTAAACTAAGACTGGGTAATACAGCTGCTACTAACTAATGTTCATTATTAAAATTGTTTCTAAAATTATCTCCATGTTGTATTTGGAGCATGCAATGTCCCTTTTATCTTTGATTTGGCATTGCATCATCTTTTAGGGCCCCCTGAAATGTTTCCTGGAAACACTGGGTAAACTCCAGCGCAAGTTCTACACAAAAAACCAAAGAATCAGCTGCCCTATTCGCACTTACCTCGTCACAGCTCGAAGTGCTGCTAGCGCTGGGGCCCGCGTTCTGAAAACTCTACGGAGCTGGGGGTTGGAGGTAGACGAGGCCCTCTTTTTGGCTGGGGCTCCTAAGGGGCCTCTCTTACAGAAGATCAAGCCTCACATCTTCTTTGATGATCAGATGTTTCACATCGAGGGTGCCCAGGAGCTTGGTACAATCGCTGCTCATGTGCCCTATGGGATTGGACAGAAGTATCATAAGGGGAAACACATAGATACAAGTGATACTGAAAAAAATGAAAAGATTTGATTGTCAAATGCAATTGTCCCAATTCTTTAGGTACCTCAACACCTATTCAGTGTCTTACATTTGATCTATACAACGGCTAAAATATAAATGTTTACTTATATTAATAATAAACAGGGAAGTGAAGCACATGCATAAAAGTCTCTGCAAGTTATAGGTAACTGTATTTATGTATTTGGTTGCATCAGAGACAGTTTTGAACCTTGATCTATACAGATGGATTGCTAGAAATATAAATACAAAGAAGCTACGGTGCTCAAAATGATCTAGTATATACTGGGCTAATGCTTCAGCAGTGCGAGGTTAAACTACATGCTGCAGCCCTTTATTTTTATTTTTTAAAGAGAATAATGTGCAATTAGATGCATTTACCAATATGTATGCCTTGATTACTATGAAATCATAAAGATGTTTAATCAAGAGTTTAATTTAGAATATGTAATTCTTTCTCAGGGAACATACATTGAAACTATCTGTATTTTATTTATAGTGCAAGATGTTATTCTTCTTATACATTTAACAGATGTTTACCTACATTTAGATGTTTTGTTGTAACTTCTTCACTGCTGTACTTAGATATTCAGACTCAATCTTCAGGCAGTTTTCTTCACTGATGTGTGTGTTGCCCACCACCGGTGTTCCTGACAGACCATGCCACAATAATAAATGAATTAAAACACTGAAATAAGTATGAGTGTGAAGAAACTGATATTTACAATGGATACCCCTGTGTGTTTACTATGAGGTGTTTGTTGCATGCATGTTTAATTCTTTTTTTTCTTTTTTTTGGACAAAACAAAAAGTTAAACACTGGATTTATTCATTATGATGATAACTTAAATGTGTGGTCTTATTTGGTTTGCGCCATAGAGCTATTTAGTTTGAAGTGCTAAAACACATATTTGAATACAAACATAGGTTTAGGAGATTATGTACTTGACAAATTGTACAAATGTTGTAGTCCTTATGTGCGGCAACTTAGAAAAAAAAAATCATACACAAGTGGTTATTCTCGCTTTAAACCTATTGCTCTTTACTAAATGCTATATTTTACTTCATTACTTAACTTCATGTGTATTGTTAATGAAAATTTAACTTCAAAGTTTTTAGATGTTTCAAGTTATTAATTTATCTCAAACTGTTACCCTGTTGTGTTTTCCACCACCAAGCAATACACTTACGTTGCGTTTTAAGCCGCTATGAATTCTGGGTAATGTAGTCCAACAACATTTTAGTTAGCCTACTTCCCACATGCATGATTGTTTACGCCTACAAACCTGCTCATGAACTAGACTAGACTTTGTTGATGGCCCTAGAAGGCTCAACAGTCAAGCTATTCCCCATTCTAAACATTTGGAGGAAGGCGTCGACATGCTACGGGGCAAAACTATAATCGTGACCGGGGCAAACAGTGGCATTGGAAAAGCCACGGCCGCGGAGATGCTGCGGTGTCAGGGCCGAGTGATCATGGCATGTAGGAACCGAGAACGGGCGGAGAAAGCAGCTCAAGAGATCCAACAGGAGGCCGGACCAGAGCAAGGGGAACTAGTGATCAAACTCTTGGACCTGGCGTCGCTGAAATCTGTCCGTAGTTTTTGCGAAGAGATAATGAAGGTAACGTGCTACATCAAACCAAGCACTGAGTGTTTGTTTCTCTTTTCAGATATTTAGAACGCTCCAGTAAATATAGGGCACGCGTAGCACGCTTTGGTCGAATTGTTGTCAAATAAAACAAATGCACAATACCCAATTGTGTGCGAGCGTCACGCGCTTTATGCGTGATATCACGCTCGAGAAGTTTGGGAGGGGCACGTGGCTGCGCGCGCATGAAGGTATAGAATTTCGATTAGAATTCATTGGCAAGCTTAAATATATCCTTTTGCAAAATTGTGTATCTAAATAATACTACGGGGAAATAGTGCATAGTTAATAATTTATTGATGTAGATATTTTTTATAATCAGTGTAAACATTGTACAATTGTGTATGTAAAAAACTTTCACTTTCAACTTTCATAAAACTTCACTATTGTTTGGGGTTGGGGTTGTACAGTTTAGTAGAGTGTGTGAGAACAGTAAACGGTAAAACAATTATAGAACAAAAATGTATAAAATAATCAATTTCAATTGCGTATTGCTGTTACTACTGTTTTATCTATGGCCCATACTTTCAAATGCCTGTGTATTAAAAAAGAATAGACAATCAGAAGAGAAGTGTAGGTAAATTAGTGTAGATTTTAATTGATTTCTAGGGTTGTGTTTTTTTCCTGTGTTCAGAAATAACTTTAAAACTTGCCATATCTGTTGTATCTCAAACAGGAAGAGTCAAGGATTGACATCCTAATCAACAATGCTGGAATCTACCAGTGTCCATACACCAAATCAGAAGATGGATTCGAGATGCAGTTCGCCGTCAATCATCTGGGTCACTTCTTGCTCACTAACCTCCTGCTGGATCTCCTCAAACGCTCTGCTCCTAGCCGGATCATTGTAGTGTCCTCCAAGCTCTACAAGTACGGTGAAATAAACTTTGATGACCTGAACAGCGAGCAGAGCTATGATAAAGCTTTTGCCTATGCACGGAGTAAACTAGCCAATCTTCTTTTTACTCTGGAGCTCTCTCATCGACTCGAGGAGACCGGTGTGACAGTAAATGCTCTCACCCCAGGGATTGTGCGGACTAACCTGGGCAGGCATGTCCACATCCCACTGCTGATGAAGCCACTATTTAACCTGGCTTCACGGGCCTTCTTTAAGTCCCCTGAGGAAGGTGCACAGACTTCTATCTATCTGGCCTGCTCTCCGGATGTGGAGGGCGTTCAGGGGAAGTGCTTTGCTAACTGTCATGAAGAACAACTATTAGCTAAGGCCACAGATGAGGAGGTGGCCAAGAAACTGTGGGACATCAGTGAGGTGATGGTGGGCATCACAACCTGAAATCTCAAGACTTAAGAATTTAAGTCACCTGTCCTTTATTATTTCAAAATCGACAACTCAGAGAGTAAAGTACCATCAAGCATTTTATCTTGGAAAGAAAACAGGCAAAATGTATGGTTACATCCACAGGAGGGAGCAGTTTTGGCCATTCTTATTCACTTGTGCTTTGAAATGCTAACTGTAAAGTTGCAACTAGCAGATTGTTAGTTCTGCTGCAACAATAACAATGTGTGTGTGTTTATATATTTTAAATTAATCCAGAGTCAACTTCAGTTATCCAGTTCTCATTCTAGTTAGGTTCATAGATTTCAAAACTATGTTCATGTGTTGTTTAAGACTAAATGCAACCTAAATGGGTTATTAACTGGGGCATAACCACAACTAATACAATTTACAAACACTTAACCCTTTCTCTGACTGAAAATGTGTGCTAATAGAACTAAGGATTTCTGAGAGCAATATTGTGCCTAAATTCTGCTCTGTTGTTATATTTTTGTGATGTTGGGAGTGAAACAGTTAACACTGCATTTGATTTGCACTTCTCATACTGAAGATGAGTGGAAATACATTCTCAGTTCGAGTACCTAATAAAGATGCATTAAACAGAAATACAGTATCTCGGTTCTGATTATAAATTGCATTGTACACAATGCATTTGCAATGGTGAAATGCTGATCTGTGATATTGTTATATATACTATACACACTTTTAAGTGTACAAAAGTATGTATATCTGTCTGTAAAATCTTTTTATTATTATTATTATTCCAACAATTAAACATTTTATTTTCCAAGTAAATAGCTGAAATACTTATGCATTTTGACAGTATTTCTGACTTATCTAACCATATGTGTGGTAATGCTAATTATATACTGTTAAACATTCTAAACTCTGGGTGTTTATCACTGTAATCTTGCAATACCTTTTGTTTTTGTGTTTTTTGTTCTTTGTAAAAGGAAATGCTTGGGGGCGCATTCCTGGTCTAATAAATAAATATCACGCTGTACAAATGACATTGTTCAGATTTTAACTACAGCTCAACCAGGTTGACGTAATTGAAAAATAGTCTGATGGTTGTTTTTTGCGAGGCTCATTAGCAGAACGATTTTGGAATTAGAGCAATAGCCCGGATTGCTTTCATAGTTCACTTACCATCTAATTAACCGTTCCAGGAGTTGTTAAAGTACAATTCAACTACTTGCTTTCACAAAGAAAGTACACACTCCTCTCACACTGCATCTCTCTCCCACTTCATCATGATTGCCTTGAATGTTTTTTTTTTTAGCATTAGCTGTCTTTGTGAGAATGGTAGCAGCTCTGATGGGCTCATAATGCTTTTCCCACCTGGGTTTGCCATTAGGACTTTTTCAGGATCATTTAGAGTATGTTCCGATCAGCCAGAAAGCCCCCAAGATATCCCAGCATTCATCTGATAGCTCCCTGTGAAACGGGAGGTCTCGGAGCGCTTGGCTGACTGGAGACTGTTTATATTTGAAATAAAGAAAATTGGGGAAATTATGAAAAGTTAATGGCTTTAATGATGCTTTTCGAAGCGGTGCCACATCAGCGACAGAATGCCAAGCTGCTAAACAAAGTGATGCTTTGATTACTATCACATTAAGTTGTTTCACCTCCTTATTTTTTTCTATTTCGTCCTGTTTTTCCTCCTCCTGAAGACAAAATATCACTCAACAAATGCCCAAAGGTATATAGAAATTCATGGCAAAGCCCTTGTATCTTATCTCGTGGTTTGGCTTTAGGTAAAACATTTCTCCGGTTGTGCTGCTTTTCTCACCTCAGCTCTGCTTCCCTCCATGTACAAACCTGCAGCCAGCATCCTTTCCCACCGTTTAGCTAGACATCCCGTCCAACTTAAACACAGAACTCCTCTCTCGTTTATTATCGTGCGTGTTTGTTTTCTGTGATGGGGAAAGGAAGGGAGACACAAATGCATGTTATTTTTCCCAGTAAAGAGAGTTTCCAGCCTCGTGAGTGGTTGAGCAACTGAAAGCACTGCCAGGCTGATGGCACCAGAATGTCTAAAACGTTCAAAACAATTGTATGTGAACTGAATATACAAGTAAGAACGTTCATTAAAACATAAACATTGATAATATGCATTATAGAACATACCTGTAAACAAACAGTAAAGTCAATAAAACAACATGAGCCATGATGTCCGATTCTTCATCATATGACTCTTATTGGTTCTTTTTATGGATAAATATATTCATAAAAAAGTCTAGCAGTTTGAATCAGAATCACTCAATGCCTTAACTTACTGCAATCTTCGGTCATGTCCGATTCAAAATGAACTAAACCTTTTCTGTTGTAGGGTGTCCTTTTAATTAATTGCAAAGATTTACTATTTGCTAATAATATTTAACGTGCACAGATTCACTCTTAATCATGCCAAATACAGTATGTCGAAAATGCTTCCGTTAATGTTTCTTTCACGTCACATAACTTAAATTACTTAGCCATGTAAAAATTTATATTTTCAATTCGAAATTCGACACAAAGTCTAACATTAGTTTATATCAGATCATATTACTAGCAGTCGTTTGACATTTTTATTATCGTAAACATTTGTAAAATATTAAATGTTTGGCCACTTACATCCAGGCGGCAAGGAAGTCGACCGGAAGTTGAAGTCGGCCGGGTGCCGCCATCTTTTAGCAGAACTTCACTTGCGTTAGCATTCCCATTGACTCCCATTCATTTTGGCGTCACTTTGACAGCGAATAACTTTACATCTGAGGCGTTTAAAGACTTAGTTTGTCCATTATTTATTTCTAAAGATACACGACAATGTATAAAGGGCTCCATTACCTTCTATGTTACATTATGGCCCCGTAGAAACTGTTTTTGTAAAAATAGGCTAACGATTTCATAACCACTCGCGATTCTCTGTCGCATCACCGTACAGACAGGAGGAGAAGCTCGCAGGCAATTAACTTAATATGGCATACTGGCGTTACATTTTAAAATACTATACAAAATAATTAATCAGAATACTTACTCCTGCTCACTCACGCCAAAGAACTCCCCGCTCAAGCTCGCCGTCTCTGCAAGATTAACGATGGCAGTTTTCACGCACAGCTACTAGAAGATTTACATCTGTCAGACAGGTTGCTGACGTCATCAAGCTTA
This sequence comes from Carassius auratus, assembly GCF_003368295.1. Classification (NCBI taxonomy): domain Eukaryota; kingdom Metazoa; phylum Chordata; class Actinopteri; order Cypriniformes; family Cyprinidae; genus Carassius; species Carassius auratus. The sequence continues at coordinate 8,194,531 of NC_039280.1, forward strand.
GTTTGAGTCTGCGCGTCAGAAACGCTTCAGATTCAGGCTAACGTTACGCCTTGTTTGATTTGACTGGCCAGTCACGTTAAAGTTGACAAATGCCATTAGAAAGCTAAAGCAGAATTTTAAACGACTTTTAAAACCTTTGTCACCTGTAATTAAATATATATATTCAAGTTTTGAATGAATTAATATTGTATAGGCTAAAAAACAGGCCTACATAATCTATAACATATGAGGTGTTTGGATGACATATTGGATACATTTTAGCACAAAGTTTTATTTTTTACTTTTGTTAACCTAAAGAATTGATTTGGTTCCTAAATATTTCATTCATTATCATAAACGGGTGTCCTGAAAAACAATGATAAAAATGCAATAGAAGGCTACTTGATACCCATAGATTAAGTGTTTTGCTAAAGGGCACAATGAAAACAGAGGGCCTGTGACTATGGTAATTCCCCACTTTCTTGGTCCTTACCTCAGATCAAACCCGTGACCTTTGTGTTTTCAGCCCAGCCTGAACCGTTCCTCCGAATGACTGCATAAAAGCTTTCAAAGCTTGAGAGAAAACACTTTCTATGGAATGAATACAGATCTCCTGGCACAGAAGCTGAGTGAGCAGTGAACAAAAACATCTTTTTAAATTTATTTATTATTCTTTATTTTAGCAGGTAATTTGATTGATTGCTTGGTCTTCTGGAGCAGTGACCTGGCCGTGGGTTCTGTGTGTACAGACGTATGGTAAAGTCTTTCCCCTGAGGTGGAGCCCTGTGTTTTGACACACTCTTCAAAACAGAAAGAGTTTTTCTCCGGGTTTAGAGAAATATTTTTGGTATGCAGCAGTATAAGGAAAACATTTCAGCATTTTTCGGCATTATTCGATCACATTATTCACACATGGAAATGATTCCTGAGGTGTAAATCTCTTCATGGGAAATGTGTAGATTTCTTGAAGCCAAACTTAAACTGATAACTCAAGACATTTCACAGATTGCACTAGTAGTTCATTTTGGATGGGTTCCTGGGGCCTGAGCATGAATTTATATGCTGACCAGACTGTTGAATCCAAGAGATTCTTGACCAGCAACAATGTAAGGTTCAAATGCTCCCTTTGGGAGTGAAGTTGACATTACAGAACGTTATTTAAAATGCAGCTCCTGAATGATGTCATCTATTTGACTTTTGCACGATATGTCGGGATTCGCTGCGCTAATCCATATTCATTGTTTTAACAGATCATCTTGAAAATCAGAAGCTAAATTATGGGTTCTGACTTTGCAACCAAACTGACCTTAGAATCTCTACAGCCTGGATTAAATAAAGTGGAAGTTACCCCTGACAGTGTAAGTGATGTGAGTCAGTGATGGATTCACAGCAGAAATTCAATCTAATAAAAAATGTAGCAAATCATGAATAATCATGGATTATATATGAGAGACCACTTTATAATTGAATGCTTATCTGCATCCAAACCTCTCATCAGAACTGCTAGGAGATTATTATGATCCCGTATGGTACAGTAGAGATGAACTGTCACACAGACCTCTGAGTTGAGTGCGGGGGGAAAAAATTGTCAAGGATCGAAACATAATTTTACAGGAAACTCTTAATATCGCTCGATCAAGTGCTCTAAAGTGAGGTCCGAGCCATTAATGTAAACTCTGGGGCTCCATTTTGTCATGATTTACAAATGCTGAACATTGCTGAAGATAGAAATGTGGAAGGCAGGATGGGTGTTTTCCGTCCAAGTGCTTGTGAGAGTAAAAACATACGAAGCCTCCAAAACAAGCACAACTTAAGTTTTAAATCTCACTCTGAGAATAGTTCGAGCAGTGCATGAGAATGAAAGAATGAATTTCAGATTCTCTATGTGGTTTTGGTTGAGTGCATGACCAAGATGTTTGTAGATAAGAAAAGGGATGGACTGGTCATATTGTAGGGAGCCTCGGGACTTTTCAGGGTGGCCCAGTCAACGCATGGGCCAGCTTGCCGAACCCAAATTTATGTAATGCAAATATACAAAAATTTAAAGAGAGAAAACGTTTGTGCAGTTGTAGGTCTTGGAATAGACAAAAACATAGGATTTCTCTATGGGGTGGCCAAGGATTCATACAGGTCAAAGTTAAGCAAAGTATAATTGCAGGCACCTTGCTATTTAGTTTACCAAAAAAAAAAAAAAAAAAAAAATCAAACTTTTTGTTGCATATTAACATTTTAAAATATTTTGTTTGTGTTAGCACAGCAAAAATAAACTAAGTGGCAATGTTGAGTCTAAAATGTGCATTACTTAATATTATTTAATTGTTTCATAAATGCAATGTAATATTGTGTTCTTTTTTCCCAAATATCACAGCTGTGGACTGTGCTGTAAGCTCAAGACTGAACACATTATTATTGTGATTTTTCCATTACGTTAAATGGACTGCAGTTCCCCCATCAGCCCTATGGGGTACTCAAACAAAACAAGGGCCCTACCTTGTCACTTTCCTACCTCACTGCTAGAGTGGCTGTGGCATTTTGGGTCAAAGTGGCAGATGACATGCTTCTGAAGGCATTCAGTGTGACTGCAGCAAGCTGTACTCATCCTGTGCATGATGATACAAAGCGTCTCTCTATAGGACATAAAACAGAGGCACTTCAAACCCAAGCAGGATCCTGGACATGGGCCGCAGCTGCTGTGGGAATGAGCTCTGACATGGGATAAATTACAGACGGTGAATGAAAAGCCTAATGGAATGCTGTCTATTGCAAAGATTTAAAGCACAACACATGAAAGCAGACCTGAGAAGAGTCCCACATGCCATGCACAGGAAAGAGAACTTCTTTATGTCATGATTTTTATTAAAATTCACAGATTCCTTTTTAAAAATATGTATTTGTTTTCTACATTGAAAGTCACATTAAATTACATTTTCTTTTCGAATTTAGAGTATAGAATCTTATTTAGTCTAAAGAATTTAATGTATAGTCTAATGAATTCTATAAATCCAAAACTATATGATAGTAATGGGAAGTCATGGCCTAGTGTTTAGAGAGCTAACTCCTAACCCTAGGGTTGTGGGTTTGAATCTCGGGCCGCAATACCCCGACTTATAGGTGCCCTTGAGCAAGGCATTGAACTCCCAACTGCTCCCCGGGCGCCGCAGCATAAATGGCTGCCCACTGCTCTGGGTGTGTGTTCACGAGTGTGTGTGTGTGTGTGTGTGCGTGTGTGTGTGTTCACTGCTCTGTGTGTGTGCACTTTGGATGGGTTAAATGCAGAACCAAATTCTGAGTAAGGGTCACCATACTTGGCTGAATGTCATGTCACTTTAATATGAATTTAAAAACGATGAAATTAACATTTGCAATGAAGATGTATTAATGTATACTTTATATTATGGTAATCTAATTTCGGTTATGCTTTTGATTTCCACCTCAATGATTACAATTCCACTGTGTACTGGGTATTATTTTTTTTTTTTTAAAGGTAACTTACACATACTATACTCACACACACACATATGGCATGGGTGATATATACAGTATAGAAAGCGAGAAAGACAGAGAGAGACACCCATATGTATTTGCAATTATTGTCGTATTAACGCAATGCAGAAGGTGCAGCAAACCCAGAATGGTAAATGAGTCATGAAATATTTATTTTTGTACAGGTAAGATTTGTGCATTCACAGTCATCAATTTGGCTAGGTTTCTCCTTTTTGTGGAAAACAGTTTGGAACCACAATATTGTAGTTTAGTATCTCAAAATAACTCCATGAAATAGACTCATAGACCAACAGGCTCCTCTGAAAACCACAAAGTCTCTGAAAAGAAGCAATATCTGTGAGCAGCTCAATGCGTGCGGCTTATCACACTGTGGAGCCGCTGCGTCCTGCCAGACAGAATCCACGTTCCACTGAAATCGTGAATTACACCATCAGAAAAGCCAGAGGTGGTCAGGGCTGCAGATTAGGAGCAAAATTGGTAGCAGGTTTGAGGAAACGCTCCTAAACACCAGCTGTGGGTGGTCTTGTGTTTCTATGTTGAGCTTCGCTGCACTACCTCAAATTCCTTGCGTTACAATGTGAACTGTTTAGTGTTCAAAACTGTCAGATACTGCCCTAAAAAGAGCTATTTTGTTGTTGTTTCAGCTTCTGTTGTCTTGGATGGAGCAGATCTCCATCATTCTGTAGAAGCATTCCCTGTCATCTGCCTCATTCACGCCTTTTCTTACTTTCCTTTCTCTACTGACTCGTTTGGCCTTTCTCTCATTCTATGATTAATGTTCCGGTTATTTATCTCTGTCTGTCATCATCTCTCTTAATGTGTCCTGGCCATAAGCCAGATCCATCTCGAGGAGAATGAGAGAGTTAGAGACAGCCGAGGCATGTTTGGTTTGGCCCCATGTCCTTCTCTCTTCCACCATCCCTCTCCGAAGCACCCAGAAGATTCTCCCAGCTGAACTCCTCGACCTTTGGCCATGTTCACAACAAATTACCCCTCTCTGCCGTTTCTCATGTCCTTATTGCAGCTCAGTGTTGGGTGGCCATTAATAAAAGAGAGGGTTAAAGTAGACCCCCTCGCTGAGTGATAGGAGCGCTAAAGCTCAGATCAGCTAAGCGAGGAGTACTCCACATCCTACAGATGCATGTGGACACACACGCGCTTTCCTCTCACACAGATAAGATGCACACAACCATCCAAGAGAAATTAAATGCGTGCCACAGAAAAAGTGAGCAGGGTTTTTTTTTTTTTTTTTGATTTCTTTTCAGTCAGCTAGTCCAATTGATACACTAGCCTGAATTTGGCTAAACTGAATTCTTAATTGACTAATAATTTTGAACAAAGTCTCAAAAAGTACCAATGTTAAAACAAACACTGGCATGACTATATATATACAGTGGGGATCGAAAGTTTGGGCACCCCTTGCAGAATCTGTGAAAATATGAGTAATTTTCAAAAAATAAGAGAGATCATACTAAATGCATGTTATTTTTTATTTAGTACTGTCCTGAGTAAGATATTGTACATAAAAGATATTAACATTTAGTCCACAAGACAAAAGAATTGCTGAAATTATTTAAATAACCATACTCAAAAGTTTGGGAACCCTTGGTTCTTAATACTGTGTGCTGTTACCTGATGATCCTCGGCTGTCTTTCTGTTTTGTGATGGTTGTGCATGAGTCCCTTGTTTGTTCTGAACAGTTAAACTGAGCAGCGTTCTTGAGAAAAATCTTTAAGCTCCTGCAGATTCTTCAGTTTTCCAGCATCTTTGCATATTTGAACCCTTTCCAGCAGTGACTGTATGATTTTGAGATGCATCTTTTCAGACTGAGGACATTTGAGGGACTCGAACACAACTATTTCAAAAGATTCAAACATTCTCTGATGCTCCAGAAGGAAACAAGATGCATTAAGAGCTTGAAGATCAAGGTAAATTTTACTTAATCTGTGTACCGGGAAACATACAAGTATCTTCTGTTGCTTACGAAGGGCAGAACTAAATGAAAAACGATATTTCAACAAAATAAGAAAAATTTGGCCATCTTCATCGTGTTCAAAAGTTTTCACCCCCCAGCTCTTAATGCATCTTGTTTCCTTCTGGAGCATCATTGAATGTTTGAATCTTTTTAAATAGTTGTGTTTGAGTCCCTCAAATGTCCTCAGTCTGAAAAGATGTATCTCAAAATCATACAGTCACTGCTTGAAAAGGTTCAAATATGCAAAGATGCTGGAAAACTGAAGAATCTGCAGGAGCTTAAAGATTTTTCTGAAGAACGCTGCTCAGTTTAACTGTTCAGAACAAACAAGGGACTCATGCACAACCATCACAAAACAGAAAGACAGCCGAGGATCATCAGGTAACAGCACACAGTATTAAGAACCAAGGGTTCCCAAACTTTTGAGTAGGGTTATTTTAAAAATTTCAGCAATTCTTTTGTCTTGTGGACTAAATGTTAATATCTTTTATGTACAATATCTTACTCAGGACAGTACTAAATAAAAAATAACATGCATTTAGTTTGATCTCTCTTATTTTTTGAAAATTACTCATATTTTCACAGATTCTGCAAGGGGTGCCCAAACTTTCGATCCCCACTGTATATATCCCTAGTAACTTAGAAAGTTACTGTTTGTTGCATTTTTTCTACAAAAATTAAATTCATTAAACAAAAAAAGCTACAAAAAAATTTTTTCTACAAAAATGACGAATAAAGAATGCACATTCAGTGTATTATGCTCTTTTATACTTTTGTGTTTTATTTTATTTAGGTGCTGTAAACTGAATTATGTACTCTATCATAATTGTACAATACTATTGTATTTAGTACATGCAATTTAGTTTTATTGAGTTTTAAAGAAAATTCAGAATTTTCCATTAATAACATTGTGGTGCAGTTCATCTGCATTCAGTTTGTAAATATAAAATAATATTAACTGTGATTGAGCACTTCAAATGTCAGCAAACTGCATTTGCTGTAAGTGGTTTTTGACCAGAATGCAATGTGGACTTTATGCGAAGATGTTAATTATTTTTAAGATGTAAAACGATCACATTTTGAAAAAGAAATGTACTCACCCTCAGGTAATTCAAGATGTAGATAATTGTTTCTTCATCAGAAAAGATTTGGAGAAATTTTGTTTTATATCACTTGCTCATCAGTGGATCCTCTGCAGTAAATGGGTGCCGTCAGAATTAAAGTCCAAACAGCTGAAAAAAAACAGCACAATAATATACAAGAAGTCCACATGACTCCAGTTCAGAAAAATCTGTGTGTTTGTAATGAATAACAAATCCGTAATAAAGATATTTTTAACTTCATCGCTTTCAGCTAAAATAATGCTTTCTCCAGGGAAAAGTTGTCACATCTGAATCAGTAGAGAAATGTGCACAGATCAAGGACCATTTACAAGCAAAAAACAGTTCTGAACAAATATTTTAGTGTAGTTTGAGGTAAGAACACAACAGGGGATGGATTTTTTCACTGGAGGAGCAATTATTATGGATTTGTATTTTGGTCAGAAGCGACAATTTAAATTAAAATGCTTTAATAATGGTTTCGTTTCTAATAACCATGCATGTTTCCACTTCACAAGACACTGGTTTACTGGAGTTGTTTGGATTACTTGAGGATTAGTTTGATGTCCTCGTTCTGACGGCACCCATTCACTGCAAAGGATCCATTGGTGAGCAATCAATGTAAATGCATTTTCTCATCTTTCATTCTTTTTTCTAATCTTTCTTTTTTTTTTCTTTTCGAAATGGGATATATGCATGCATTCATCCTGAAACACACACTTACACATATATTACATTGCTGTCTCTTTTGCACTCTCCAGAAACACACACATGCATTAATCTTCGTCCGCCTGCTGAAAGGTCTCCTCTGCGTCCTGATGCACTGAAGCAGGCCTAATGTTTAAAAGGAGAACAGAGGAAAGACTGAGTCTCATTCGCAGATCACTGGAATTAATCAGCACGAAGAAACAGAAAGCAGAAAAACACAGAGAGAGCCTCTGGGAACAGAACAACAGACCAGATGCCATCAGAGTCACTTATGATGGGACTCAGAGGATCTAAGAGCAGCAGGATGCGAGAATATGTGTGTGTGTTTGAAGAGGGAGGAGGGAGTCTTTGATCCCTGACATCAGCAGCTTCAAACACTGGAAACACTGCAGTACGAGTCTGTCAGTGTCTCTGTACACGAAATCCACAGGATAAACTGGTTGTTTTGCCCCTTAGGGAGCAGTACACAGCTGCTAGCTGCAGGTCTCACGGTATCAAACTGAGCCGCACTCACTGCTTATTTATCAATAATACTCAAGCTTCATCCTCTCGGTCACACTGAGCATCACTGAACTGTATTTATTATTAGTCACAGTTAGATTCGGGCTGTCAGGGGGCCTGACTTCACTAAACCACAGCAGCCTGCTTAGTGTCTTTGTCCCCAGAACACTGCACAGAGGAGCCAGAGCTCCATACATCACAGAAGACAGATGAGCGGAGAGGGAGTGCTCTCTTTAAATGTTTAACTAAATGTGCATCTGTATGTGCTTTCTTTGGTTTACATTTGACTTTTTAATGCTCAGATTTCTAAATTCAAAGCTCAATAATGTATTTGGACACCTAAGCCACAATTACAAATGAAAATTCGTATTTCATCATTTACCCGCACACTGTTGTTCCAAACCTGTATGACTTTCTTTCCCCTTAAGCAAATTAAATATGATCTCGAGAAAAAGTCAACTCTTTGATTATCAACATTTTCCAAATATCCTATTTTGCATTCCACAAAAGAAACATGCAAATGCAAATTCGGAACAACATGAGGGTGATAAATTACGACAGGTTTTATATTATCGGGTAAACTAACTGTTAAAAAGTCAGAATGTCACTGCATTAGACTAGTAAGTCTGTTGAAGACCCTAAGCAATAAAAAGTTTTGACTTGTCATACCATATGTACTGTAGACACACAAGACACGTACTGAACACCCAACAGAATCAAAGAGAACCCATTATAATTAGTGGTATAAACTGTGTACACTGGATTCGGCCTGGCGTGACGAGACACCGACAGTAAATTGATGTCCTGTTCTATTTCAGACGTACTCCATATGCTTGCATACTTCCATTACTTTGCATTAATGGCGGAAACGGGAAGGTTTCTTTTTTTATGAATTTTGCAAACAATCACAACATTATTTTTATTAAACAAATAAGCGTTAGGATTTCAAAATCATTTGATGAGTGTCCACCTTAAATTATTCAGAAAAAAAAAATGTTCAACGAACAATTTTTTGTGCTATCCTTTTGATAATGTTAAAAATAACAGCTATCAGTGTCACTAAAAATAACAGAGCCTGAACAATAGGCAAAGAGAATGTTAAGCAAACATTAGTTGTAAAGATAATGTCCAACATAGACATAACTTTATACATGATTTTGTTGCAATATATTATAAAATGTACACAGATAACTGACTAAAAGAATCAAACAATGGCTGCTCTATTTGAAATGTCAGACTGCTCTCTCTGCTGTCGCTGCACTTGCCACACTGAGACGGGAGACGAAAAGGTTAAAAAGGTTTTCACCGAGCTTTTCAGGAGACCTTCACACATCAACAAATTCAGTCTTGCCAAACCGAGTTGAGATGTGTTTGTTACTCACGGTACATATACCACGATATATGGCTAAGTCTGAGAGTCGCACACTGTGGTTTCGCCGTGGAAACATAAACAAGCAGCTAATAAACCTTTGGCTACAGCATGTAAAACGCTAGCTTCACTCTTAGCTTCCTAAATCATTTGCTGAATCATTTTGCACTCTCAAAGAGTATAAAAACACATCAACAAAAAAACATAAATCCAAAGCAATTAAAAGCTTGAATAAATCTCAACTGCATCAAACCTTGATTATCTTGTCAGTCTGATTAATGTTTCAATGTAGAACCTACCTGGAGTCAATGGTTCATTTATTGCCATATTTGTCAAGATCTGAATGGATAAATTGCTGGTAATCAAATTCTACAGTGATTTTTCACCTGCAATCACCATGTTTAATCCTCCAAATCACTCTTATTGAAAGCTGTGTATCTTCAATCACAGATACCTCAGTTCAGGGCATGCACCTTTCCTCTACAAACACATAGGATCCGGTTGCAGCCAAAGTAAATGAGGTCACTAACCACTTACAAAACAAGTTGGAGAGGCATGGCGATGAGAGGAACCTCTTTTCTTGTTTTGCTTATCTTTGAAGATTTATTTTGGGATTTTTTTTTTTTTTCTTAACGCTTCTCTGTTGACTCCTGCAGATGTTTCCAGTTTACGGAGCAGAGGGTAGGCACAGTGTCGGGCAGCAGACTGACCTCCCGCCTGTGGTTTTGACCTTTGCCCTTTGCGAGGCATAACACCTGATGACCTGACCTCTTTGCAAGCAGTGTGACGTCATGATTGCGGTAGGAAGCTGGAGGGAGCAGCTGAAGTCGATTTGATGTCTGAGAACATTTACTGTACAGCCAAGGCCAAAAGTTTTGGAAGTGATTTTGTGTTTTGCAAAGTTTACTCCTTAAGCTATTGTGGTGTTCATGCACATCGTCTCTAGATTATTGTGTAGAATTATCAGATGCATTTTAAATAAGTGCTGAAAGCGTCATTGGCCAAAAAATGAACTGTTTTTGGTTCTGACACAAAACAATCAGCTTACATTAATTGACTAATCATATCAGCAGCATATGTGAAAGTGTGAAATGAGTACTAGTCAGATGTCATACTAATTAGATTGAAAGAGCAGACTGATTGCTATAAAAGGAGGGAAGACTACAAAGTGAACACTACGAGTCCTATGTTGTGCCAACAGTGAAGCATCCTGAGACCATCCATGTGTGGAGTTGCTTTTCAACCAAGGGCATGGGCTCTCTCTTAATTCTGCCCTAAAACACTGCCATAAATTAAGAATGGTATAAACGTCCTGCAAGAGCGACTTCTTTGATCCATGAACAATTTGGTGATGATCTGTGCATCTTCCAGCATGATGGAGCACCATGTCACAAAGCAAGAGTGATAAAGAAGTGGCTCAAATATCATTACATTGAAATTTTGGATCCGTGGCCATGCAACTCCCTGGATCTTAATCCCATAGAGAACCAGTGGTCAGTCCTCAAAAGATGAGTGGACAACCAGAAGCCCACAAATTGTGATCAGCTCTGAGAACTAATAAGGCAAGAATAGATCACTATGAATTGATCAGCTAATATTCAGCATGCCAGAGCGAAAGTCTTTAAAATAAAAGCCTTTAAAACTTGTGATATGTTTATCATTGTTTTTCAGTATAGCATAGAAACGTTTGGGGAAATCATCTACAAATACTGAAGCAGCAAACTTTGCAAAACAATGTATGTCCCTGCCAGAACTTTTGACCACGACTGTACACAAACACACCTCGGAGCTCGTATGCGCAAATCTGGGCATGTGGCACCCCCTGCAGGTAAGAGAAACAATGTGAATCTAAAATGCAAACTAAAAGTTTGAGAAAATGGATGTAACATTTTAAACTACAGTATTGTAATTAACCTGAGGGAACACATTAGGGAAAAGTATTGCTTGAGATAAGAGCAGGTGTTTTTTCATTTTTTTTTTCTTTTTTGAGTTGTGAGTATATCAGGGATATTTAGGTAGGTAGGTAGGTAGGTAGGTAGGTAGGTAGGTAGGTAGGTAGGTAGGTAGGGGTAGGTAGGGGTAGGTAGGTAGGTAGGTAGGTAGGTAGGTAGGTAGGTAGGTAGGTAGGTAGGTAGGGGTAGGTAGGGGTAGGTAGGTAGGTAGGTAGGTAGGTAGGTAGGTAGGTAGGTAGGTAGGTAGATAATATGAGAAGGTGATTTTGTATTATTTTTGGAAAGAAAATAAAAATAGCCTAATATTTTTAAGAGATGAGTTTTTAAATACATTTAAAGCCATTTTTATAAACAGGATTTTTTTTAACTAAAGAATTGAATGGGGGAAAAAAATGTATCATCAAGATTAAAATTATAAGAGACGTTAGCTTGTATGCAACAGACTTTAGTTCACATATATTACAAAGATTTAATGTAATATTACACAGAATTTCCCCACAAAATCAGCACTGAAAAAAAAGTCATGGTCAGATAACATCTGGGTCTATTTATGTCTAAAACCAAATAGTGAGAATAGACTTATTAATACAGACAATTCTGTTCACACACACAGCAGACAATAAAAACCTAGCACATCTTACCTCTTAACCAGACCCTGAGGGATATTAGAAGAACAACCTCTGTCTCTGTTCTGCCTAAGGAATGAAAATCAGATCGTGCAGATGGAAAGAAACACCTCATTTTTTCCATGAAATCATCACTCACGTACGTGCCAGAGAATTCTGATTATTTGTTTATGACATGAACAAGAACAAGACCCGAAAAAGGGTCTTGGCATGTTGTTGAGTAAATATGTGGTCTAATAAAGAACAGAATGACTCTTGAGTGTGAGTGGCATGTCTGCTGGTCTGACACCAGTTTAACTGTGTGATGTGAGGCTAAATACTCAGACTTCAGTAAGAGAAACCGGTCCTAGACCAGTGTAAACACAGTTTCTGTCTCTCCTAACAGGTTGGGATGGGCTCCAGGCCAATAGTATTAGCATTAAAGTGGCTGTAAAAGAACATGCTAGTTTAATGACTTGGATTTGGCCCAGTGCACCTGCAAAACAGAGCATAAAACACTAACAATCATACTTATATATAATTAAACACACTAAACACATGGTGTTTGAGACATGGTCTGTTAGGCTGAGGTATGTACTGGAGTAGCATGTGTGTTGTTCTCCTTGCAATGTTGCAACAGCGCTACCATTCATGCCAATGTCAATGACACATTTATTAGTTTTTGAGCAGTGTCCTGTCAGCAAAATGCAGTGTGTGTTGTACAATTTTATTGCTCTGAAAAATGGTTTCACACCACAACTGGCCGTCTATCAGTATCGTTCTCTCTCCCTTTCCGTTTCTGATTTATTTTCTGTTTTCATAAGCATAAAATCTGGACCATCAGTTGTTACACTCTTCTGCTGCCAAACATCTAAACTCACAACATATGCAGCTAAACAGCACTCTTCCCTTTACTGTACAGCACAAACTAATTCAGGCCTGCACGTAAATGCTCAACTTTGAACGTACACACACGTGCAACTCTGCACAAACACACATTCCTTGGGATATAAACACTTACACACGAACACATACTCACACATACTTTCAGAAAAGAGTGTAAAAAGAAAAAACAAGTAAAGATCTTTCCTGGATTTTGTGACGCATTGTCTGTACATGATTTCATAATAAGCCTTTATTTATTATTGTACCTTATAATCATGAGGGATTTAAACAATTCTGAAATATTTATTATTTAAATTGTATATAATATTTAGGATTTATTAAATAAAACACTTAATTTATTTTACTTCCACATTCTGCCATATTTTTCAATATTGGTCAGTTGTTTAGGTCTATTTTTCTCATTTTTAATCAATTTACTTTTCCTGAAGCAGAATTTTTTTAATCACTTTTCTTTGTTTTTCTATATATGATTTCATAATGAGCCAGTATTTTACTGGATTTCACATTTCTGTCTTTTTCATGTTTATTAACTTATTTTTCGAAAGAGGATTTTTTTTAAATCTTTAGTTTTTTGTTGCCATGTTCATAATAAGTGAGCATTTATTATTGTGCTGATTAATTAGGATTGTGATAGATGGGTTATTGCTAAAGATGACTTGAGTTTGTTTTTACATAATGCCCTGAAAGTCTCAAATGAATTGATGGCTCTTATATATACTATAAAATTTGCACATTTCCTTCTTCATTCAGACAGGCAGAACTTGAAGGTAACACTAACAGTAAAATGATGAGTCAGGAAAGGCAACAAGAGACAATGACAGATTAAGAGTTCACTGCAGTACATTTGCTTCTAATTGATGGAGGTCTAGGCAGCTTCTGATGCTTTATCTGACAGCACCACTGCAGACTTTTTGTGTTTCACAGTGCTGTACTGTCATCTAGTGGATGTACATGATAGAAGTAACACAATTTGAGGGCAAGAGACATAAATACTGTATAGACGTTAATAAATCATATCAAATATTTTATGTGTGTGTGTGTTATAACATCACCTCTGAAGACTAGACAGAAGGACACAGGGAAAACCCCCGAGATTGATGATTCAGTTAAGTTATAATAAACTATTACCATCTGTGACATTTACTGCTTATGAGAATTCAGACCTGCAGCCACATGAGATTTAATGGTAATGAAGCAGGAAAAATGAACTGATGAACAATTAATAAATCTGGACTCTACAACACAGTATTCGTCCAGAACAGAATGTGATGTTCTCTGGATGATTAAGCACACTGTTAACTAAAATACATAACTCAGCCCTTTATTCACACTTTTATCAGTTATTTAATATTTTGGTGGTTTTAAACAACTCTCTGTCTCCCTCTCTCTCTCTTATAACAGTCATAGATGGAGCAAATATCACTGCTTATCTTATATAACAAGGCCACATATTAAGGTCTGGGTAGATTAGATGGTAAGCAAACAATTAGTTCTTGTAATCAATGTATTAGATCCAGGAGAAATGGTCAGGAATAAAGATCGAAAGAATTTTGACGAGGGCAAAATTGTCACGGCGTGCCAACTGGGTCAGAGTATCTCCGAAACGACAAGGCTTGTGGGTTGCTCCCGGTCAGCCGTGGTGAGAAGGTACAAAGCACAAAGACGTGACAGAGTGTTGGGCTCTCAAGGTCATTCAGTGCACAAGAGCAATGAAAGCTAGCCGTCTGGTCGGAGTCAACAGAAGGACTTACTGTGGCACAAGTGGCCTAAACATTGTTGCAGACCAGTTAAACCCCTTCATGACAATAGTGTTCCCTGGTGGAAGTGGCCTCTTTCACCTCATAATGCACACTTCCACTCTGCACACATTGTTTAGGAATGGTTTGAAGAACATGATGAAGAGTTGCCCTGGTCTACAAATTCCCCAGATCTGTGGAATGTGCTGCACCAACAAGCTTTTGATCCACGGCGGCTCCAGCTTGCAACCTAGTAAAACTATGTCTAATTAAAATTGTTTATATGTGTGTACAATATATATTTATACCGTATATATCCAAATAACTAGTTTTTTTAACATCCAAATAACCATTAAGTAAACACATTATTCTTCTTTAGTATTCTTCTTAGCTTACACGAGTGCTTTTTGATACTGTACTGTATGTACAAGTGCTGGGTTTTCTCTTTCCTCATGCATTGTTCTCCCCAGTTTTCTCCTCTTCTTTCCTTTTCTGTCTCTCTGGGATTTAATTAGTCACTAATATCAGTTTTCAATTTACTTTTCCTTTCTCTTGCTATCCTCTCTCCACTGCTGATATTTGTTAAACGGCTCTCTTAAGGCTTCCAGAGTCAGTCACCTGCACTACAGCGTGAAGTGTGTACTCAGCATGTAATAAATTTCTTCTGAATAAAAACACACCACAGAGATCAGCTCATCCTCTTAAAGCAGCTCCAGGGCTCATACAGCATGAATATATTAAACTCAGAGTCAAATATGCATTTACTGTGTGTGGATACCAACAATGTCGTTCAAGATAATCAAAAGCAATTTAATGATTACATTATACATACACTGAGGCATAGCTTTTTCTTTATTTATTTTTTTTTTTTTAAGTTTTTCATCCTGTGAGCTGTTTTTGAGCACGAGTGATGGAGAAAGAGAAACTACCTTTTCTTCCATGACTCTTTTTTTTCATTCTTTCACTTCTGCCACTATTCCCCATCCTTTCCATTCCTTAAGCCAAGATCCTGGGGGCACTGCTCTGATAAGAAATTGTAAATTGTAATTGTAAAATTATATGCACTATTATAATTAAAGAGTGATTTGTATACACATCTGCACTCACACACCACATCCTTTTTAAGGATATCTTTCAAGAACTTTCTATATATCTTTCTATAATGACAGCCATGATATTGCCCGTGAAGGCAGTACTGTCACCCTCTATCAATGTGCAACACACTTTTACCTGACATGTGATCATAGAGCGTGGTATTTATTTTTAGGGTGCTATATTAATGTGCACTGACATGTGTGTCCTGCAACCACACATGCACACAAACATACCCATAGTCTCTTAAGTAATTACTCTGTGGGCTGTGAAGGTCAAGGACACACTGATCAATCAAAGCAAAGATGTAAACCATTCCACACACCTTTAATATAACCATTTCTCGTTGCTAATACACCTCTGTGTCATTTTCCAAGATGCCCTCTGATGTAATATTACATTTCCATTTTAATATACTGTCATGGCATAATCACACTCATACAGCTCTTTGGTCTTAATTGGTAACCAACTGAAATAGATTATGCAGGACATTCATATATTCTTCAATATTAACACAGTATTTGAGAGTTATATCAGAAGTGGAATTAATCAATATTTAATATGTTAGAAAATCCAGTGTCAGCAAACAATAAAGAAACGGTTCATCCAAAAATGTAATTTGCTGAAAATGTATTCAACCTCAGGTATTTTATCAGCTGTCTGACCGCTTGCTGTGACGGCACCCATTTACTGCAGAGGATCCATTGGTGAGCAAGTGATGCAATACTAAATCTCTCCAAATCTGTTTTGATGAAGAAACTTCTAGATGGCCTCAGGGTGAGTGAATTATCTGCAAATATTCATTTTTGGGTGAATTATTCATTTAACGGGCGAAATGACTGACAGGTAGAAGGCGTTTCTGATGAGAAGTGTGGGCTGTTCTTTTTAGGCTGTCTCAGGAGCAACACATATTTCAGTGATTTCTGTCATGTGGGACAAAAGCATATCAATTATGAAATATCGCCTACAAGTTTGATATTGGTTTCTCAGCTTAGAGGAGTGATTGGAAGAGAATGGAAGTCCAAATATTAATAATTATTCATCCTATAAGGTGGCAGCAATATCTAAAAAAAACATGTGTATACCATATTATAGTAGATTTATGTGTATATTACAAGACACTTGCTCTTTACAAGCACACGAAGAGACAGAATGTGAGAAAGAAATAGTGATGTTGCCTACCTTGCCAGAAGATCTGAATAAGGCAAACCATTAGTCAGTTCTGCTGAACTGCATTTTTCCTTTTACACTTCAACACACACGCACAAACACAGAGAAAATATTACTCTGGGTTGCTACTTTCTTTGTATAAGTCAGATGGGTTTGTATTGTGGGAGGAAGGTTGAGATAAGTAAGGTTGAGTGATAGAGTGGCTCTTTCATTCATCAGATCTTGCTGCTTTGCAATTTGTTCTGCAGTGAAAAATAAGTCAGTTACATTTATGTTACATTATATATATATATATATATATATATATATATATATATATATATATATATATATATATATATATATACACACACACACATTTAGGCCTACTTAAGTCTTAATTTTGATAAAATGAAGAGAACATTAAAATAGTATAAATATAAAGAACTTTGTCATTACATGGTTTTATCTTTTATTATTTTCAAACTGACAATGTTAATATCTTGAACTAATGTCAAGTGTCAAAGTTCAATGCACAATGTAGGCTAATTTAACAGTGAGGAAACGCGGTTATTTTAAACAAATTCCTCTCTATAACTCACCCTCATAACATAAACTATGAAACATCGTTTGGATATAAATGTTATTGTTATTAGCATCACCTTTAACTTCCGGTCCAGATCTTGAACGTGACGGGAATGACTGGATTCGAGTCGCCTGCCATAACTGAGCAGCACTGCATTCGCCTTTCTCGAGACATAAATAAGAGTTTATAGCTCGAGCAGGGGGAAGAGGTCTTTTATGTTATTAAGATGATGAAATACGCCGCGACACTTGAGACAAACTGCACTGTAAGTGCTGTCTAAGTGCGCTAAACGGATGCGACAAGCGGGGACTCGTTTGAGAGGGAGGTCGATAGAGTCGTGACAGAGATCGTCGTTTGCTGATTGAGTTTTAGTCGGAACTAACAGCACACGATTTGGCACACGCGCTGTTCTTTTCTCTCCGCTTGCGTATAAATTCACTGCGGGCGGAGATTAAGAGCAGTCGATCATCTTAACATCTTCTCATATAGGGATAGTAAAGGAGATCAGAGAGCAGGGGACCCTGACTGTCTTTTTTTTTAAAAGGAGGCAAAATCAACACAGCGCGCACGCGTTATGATGATCCTGCAGGTTTCCACATGAATAATGCACTGCCATTATTTTTAGAGATCGACCATCTCAGTGACATTTTGCTGAGAT
This sequence comes from Carassius auratus, assembly GCF_003368295.1. Classification (NCBI taxonomy): domain Eukaryota; kingdom Metazoa; phylum Chordata; class Actinopteri; order Cypriniformes; family Cyprinidae; genus Carassius; species Carassius auratus. Next base: position 8,212,351 of record NC_039280.1, read on the forward strand.
CTGCAAAGATGTATCAACTCATCACTCTTTCACGGGCATATACACCTCTTCTCCCTCCCTCCCTCTCTCTTTCTCTAGGTCATTACCATATCGTTACCGTGACTAATATCCCGGTGTGACATTTTTTTTTTTTTTTTAAATATATGTGTTCATGTATCTTGTATGGCTTGACTGTATTTTTTAATGTTCTGATCTCTGATAAATGTTCACCCGTATGAAAAAAGGTTTCACCTGTAGGCTTGTGCATCAAAGTCACTCCTGCTAAAGCTACTGTAGGTTGGCTTTGAATGAGTGTAGCCTATGTTAAAGTATGTATGCTCTTCAAAGTTTACTCCATTTAGAAGTGTGTGTGAACAGCCTCTAGACACATGCGCACTAGAAAGATTCATCCTCGTCTAGTGTCTCTGTATTTTCTCTCCAAAGGTTATAAGCAATTTAATGCTTTGCACTCATCAATGTGGATAGCTATTGTTTTTGCTACTGTTTTCTTTATTTTGTTATGTTATGTTTTTTTTCTGACTACAAAACAACTGGCCAGTTCAGTATTGCCACCAAGTGAAAATATTTAATAGTGCAAATAAAGAAATTCACAGGATGTAGGAGTGAAGGCCTTAAGAAAATTTGTGTTGCATGCGGTCTATGCTGAAGATGAAATTCATGTCACGCACACTTGTACATAAAGTATATCACTGTATAAGCTTAGCATAAAAAACTGAATTGAACTTTGCTCTTTAAAAACTGTCAACATTGTTGACTCTTGTATAAGTTACTCATGATGGTTATCATTTGTAAGTCACATTGTAAGGTTCTCCTTCTTAATGACCAAATGTAAATGTAATGCAAATTTTGCACTTGTGTGATGAGTAATCATTAAGACTTCAACTTCACATGCATGACTCATCAGTTCTCTAACAGGAACCCTATAGCGGTCAATGCTTAATTTACCACCATCTTACTCTACATACATTTTTATGCTGACTGGAAAAAAAGATTGGATTGGAGGTACAATTCACTCCTTCTCTAAAATCTACATGGATGTGCAACATCCAAGCCAAAGAACAAGTATTCAGTACAGACAGTACAGTACAGTACAGTACAGGAGAATACAATTTAAGTGCATCATAATTTGTTGATGTCTACTATGAAGCTAAAGTTGACTGATGTAATAGACCATGTCAGATGCAACTTTTTTCCCCTAATTGCAATTTGAGTGAAGAAAAAGCACCTGAAAGTGAAGCAAAGATAAGAAACCGCTCACACAGAGCACACTGTTCTTTTGAAATTTCTAAGGATGCTTGAACCCCCATGAGGCAACAGTAAGGGCCAAAGATCTCAGAACAGTATGCTAATAAAGGTATGAGAGGAAGAAGAGGAACCCAGCAGCTGTCTAAACCACTCAGCTATCTCAGAAAGACAACTCACTCTCTTCTGAACAATATCTGAACACTTATGTAAAGTATGAAAGAAGAAAACAAAGAACAATTTTAACGATAAGTCTTAAGTGCATTATGTATATATATATATATACCCCCCCAAAGGTTGCTAGTTTATCTGGATATATTATTTTGATCTATTGTGTTATTCTTATTGGATGGACATCACAGTGAACTTTGATTTGTTACAAAACTGGACACCATTCCTGTCAAAAGCAATCAAACAAGGAGATTTATTTTTTGTTCCCTTTGCCAAAAAGTGTCCAGTTGCTGGTGTCAAGGAGGCCGAGAGCTGTTACTATGACACACGACTGAAGCCTGAGGCATCCTAAGAACTGGATACGGATGGAATAGACATTTTTACTGTGAGATGACACAGTGATTATGAAAGACAGATGTGGGTTGCTGTGCCCTTTTGTAAAAAAAATTCCAGCACTACTCGTGATCCATCCATCAATTTATCAAACTCAGGGACATTGTGCCCTAACCCTTCCCTCTTCCATAGCTTATATTACAGGTAAAATTTCGTAATTTTTCCAAAAGCCTAATAAATGACACCATTAACAGTTGAATTAGTGTTGTCACTTGAACATTCCCCCAATATGCCCCCAACCATGGAAAAGACCTTCAAAGATATGCCATAACTGTGTCTTAAATAACATTACATGTCATCTCATGTCACCCCAGGGAAATTACATTAAAAGCTCAGTAAAAGCATACAGGGACTGGGTTTTTCCTTAACATTACAGGAAACAGTATTAAACGAATAGGAATAGTTTGCCCGAACATGACAGTTCTGTCATTACTCACCCTAAAGGTGCTCCCAAACTTTTCTCTGATAAACTGTGAAAACAAGGAAAAAACACTGCTTAAGTTGTGGATGATTCACTTAGGTTCTGCAAAAAGTGATTTCCGAGAGTTCTAACACCGCTTTTTCCAGTTTTCTTTTTGAATCCGATGAGCTTTAATCTAGATCTGCTTTTAAGTGACGGGTGGATTTATATATTTTTCTCTTGAGAATATGTGTGTGAACCTACATTGATTGATAAACTTTGTTCAACAAAACTCCATAACTCCTTTGTACATCATAAACTTTTTTTTCAGATGCCAGTTGGGTTTGTGAATGCTGCACTGTCCATAGAGTACATTAGCAGCTCAGTCCAACTGTCCTTTGATGTGCTTGAAAAATCGATCATGTCACAGTTGATGGCTTGTACAGAGAATGTACACGAATTTGCTTTTTGAAAGACATTGAATAAAGTGACAGGAAAGGTGGGAAAGGACAGAACAAAGACAACACTTTGACTAAAGCAAAACTAAACTGTATTTTTAGCTAACAATTACAGAGAATTTTTTTTCTTCTGTGAACTCTTCTAAGAGTTTTAAATTTATACAGAAAATTAATCAAAATGTTGATGACTCATCCTACACTACAATTTTTTGTCAAATCAAATGCTCTGAAAGCCTCTCCATAATACCACCTGCTATACTAGCAAGAATCAAATCTGTGACATAATTCTGTCCTGTGGGATATTTGGGGGACAATCACTCCAAACCAAACATTTCATTAGGAAATACATCAAAAGAAAGAATTTTCTCTCATCAAATAACATAATATATCTAAATAATATATATATGACAATTTATGGTTGAGCTGATTTTTAAACATTGTCAGTTGACTGGTTGACACATGCTGGATTATATCAAGAGGGCACATACTGGATCAGTACACACTCTTTACTTTAGTTCCATACAATTCCTTTTTCGGATACGACAAATGAAACTACAATTCAAACTTTAGTCAATTTCAAAAAAGTTGGGTTGTTTACTAGAAGGAGAGCGGATTGTGTTGTGAGCTCTTGAAGCTCTTCCAGACAGAAACAATGAGGGCATCTGCATATGCTCTGTTACCTTGGTTACCAAACAATGACAGGAAGGAGAAAACAGCTGCTTTAGGCAGATACAGACTAGACTTTTTGCCCAAATTTGCCCAGTTACTTTACTTTTGTAAAATACCTAAATAATCTAAAACATCAAGAAAGTAAGCAGCATTCCAACTAATTTGTGTATATATAGTATTGAGAAATTGTAACTACTAACAATTACAAATAAACATTTTTTATTAATTATAAATGTAATAATTATATATTATAATAAATATTTAAAATGCATTCATATTTGTTAGAAATGCATATGCACACACATATCGTACAGAGTATATTGGTAATCTGAAATTAGTCCTACAAATAGTGCTACTGTAATAACCACCAGAGTTCAGAATAAAGGATACTTAGACCTGCTTTTAATTCTGAACATTGTTCTCTGAGCGCTTTTCAAGCGGACCATTGAAAATCTATAATGTTTCATTAACAGCAGTGCAGAGCTAATCAATCCACCCTGCTGCTCTCTGCATCCAAGAGTTCTTGCAAATAAGTCTATAGACATACTGCATCAGATACTCCACAAGCCCCTTCTGACAGAGCTGAATCAGCAAATCTTTATGCAAGCTTGTTGCACAAACAGGTCAAATTGTTAGTGAAAAAAGGAATTCTTCCATTTAAAACCAGGCTAAGAATAATGTTCACCTCTGGGTAACCTTAGCTGGAGGCTCATAGGAGAATTCACCAAGAATTAATTGCATTATTTATTTGCATGCACTAGGTTTCCTGTTTTAGTGGTCAATTCACTAAAGGAATTATGCTAATTAAGTACATGCAAAATGCAAATGTGTCCACTAGAATCTGCATTAAATGCAGTTTGCACAATATCACACATATTTTTAATTTCTTTTTAGATTTATTTATTTATTTTTTGTATTAAAAAGGACTACAAAAACTGTTGCGGAGAGCTGAAATATATTACTATTAATAGTTGGTGAGCTGACAAAATGTATTTTTTAATTTATGGGAAAGACTGTGATTAAGGTCTGAGTGTGACTGCTTCCCACAGATTTATCTGTTCTGGTCATGTATTACCTCTCTAATCTTAATGAGGGTAGCAAATACCGCACCTTCTCTTTCTCTCTCTAATATTGTGTAGCACCGAGGCGCCATATCTGTCACATTTACTGCCTCCAGTGTTCATTTGTGCCACTAAAAGCCATTCTAATTGACCCTGCAGGTCTGAAGAGCTCAGAAATGCTGTTAAATCTGATCTAATAATCACGTGGCACCTATTGTGGGACCGAGGTTCTTATAACAACTATAAAAATTTCTTTGGAATTATCTCAGAACATATCTGTGCTTAAGATAATGACTTAATCAGGCTTAATACATTTTGCAGGCATATGGTTCTGCATATTTCTAAGCTTCTTCTATGACGTTTGTTCTTAAAACAGACAATAGGTTAAATCAGTCCTCAAAGAAGGCTGGTACTTACATATTTAATGCTGGTTTTCCACAGGAGAGGAATGATTTTTCAGTATCAGCAACTCTTCTAAACTGCTGACTATCCACTCAAGACAAGACAAAGACTGTGCAAACATTTATTCTAGATACATATGCAAAATTAAGAGAAGCACCGACACAATTTTTCCCTTGTTTCAAATCTTGGCAGTGGATATTTGGCAGACTGTCATAAAGGTCACTAAGACCTCAAGCTCTGGATGTTCTCCATTCATACATTATATGTAACAGGACAGATTCCGCTATATCTAAGTAAATAAAATGAGCTGATGACTTATTCTCTCTCTACTGACAAAAAAATTAAAAATCTGGTTTGTTTTCACAAGATTAAAAATTCAGGGCAAGACCTCCTTGTTCAAAAGTCATTAAAAAAGATTGTTCAAATTCAAAATGTTCTGTGAGGAAAATTAACTTTCTCTATATCTGATCTTGTTGAATGGAGCCATTGTCTATGTTCCTGAGATATTATAGCAATTACAACACTAAATAATTTTTATGGTTAACTCTGCATTGAGATAAATGCCCTGAGAATAGGAAATGATAATGAAGAAAACTCCGTAGGAATTTTATCTCTAAAACAGCTAAATGTATCTGAGGCAAACCCAAATGAATGCTTAATGAGGGGGGCAATAATTATGGAATAATTTACAATGGAAAAAGTAAGTAATAAAGTAAAAGGAAAGAAAAAATACAAGCAACCACATTACATTTTTGCAGATGTCAGATTCATACGCTCATTGCTGTCATTTATAGCATTAATATACTATCTTGTCCATTGCTGTCAAAAGTTTGGTATGAAAATATTCTTTATATATATTTCTGAAGGAAGTTTATCTTATGCTGAATTTATTTGACCAAAAATAAAGTAAAAACAGATATATTGTGAAATATTATTACAATTTCAAAGAGTTTTCTATTTGAATATATTACACAAGTCTTCAGTGTCACATGATCCTACAGAAATCATGCTAGTATGTGAAACATGTTGATGTATTTAAAACCTTCAAGGACAAGGTGTAGTTGTATGAATGTTGAATAAATCTTTACTTTGAACAAGAGGAGCTGGGCAAGCAGATTTATCACTAGCTTGATTCAGAGGGACTTATGCTCTTTGTGTAATGTGGGTTTAGGCCACACTGTTTTACTCTTGTAATTAGATTGTGCAAGCAGCTTTTCATTATCCACCCTGAATTCAATGGAAATGGCTTTTACCTCACACAGGTGATTCTTCAGTGGTGTCCCATTAAATTATCTCTTGCAGAAAGCCTGCAGATGCCTGTGTCACAGGACAGTATAGAAAGGATGTGCACTTATGCATGTTCCTAAAAGAAAACAAAACGTTTGTACAATTAACCCAAATATCAAACATGCAAGTAATTAGCATTGAATCAATCTACATCTGGCCGTTTTCACCAACAGGGAGGATGTTCAGCTTGAATGAGGATGAAGATTTTGCCTTGTGCTGACTGAGACTTATTCCCACATGCAAGGTGACTGACAGCCTCTTATCTCTGCGCTGTACAGAAAGACGTTTTTGTTCAGAGTTAATGAAGAGAGCGTTTCAATACATCTGTCATTCAATACACTAACACACACACACACACACACACACACACACAAAAACAATAACAAAGCCACTGATTTTATCAGATCCATAACATAATGATTCACTCTCACAGAATGCTTCTCCACTTGGGCCAGAACTACATAAAAATCAGTGTTAATTATGTCTGGCCACAGAAAACAAATAAAGCAGATTGAAAAGAGTTTATGTAATTGCAACTCTAAATCACCTTTCTGACCCAAATTACCCTCCCACACCTCTCATTCCCACCCTATTTAAAAAGACTATCCAAATGACATACGGTTGTGTTTTCAGACTGCATAGACAATTACACTGAAGATATATACGGCTATAATGTTTGGATGGGAATACTTGTAAAATGGGGACAAGATATTGTTTCTAAGAGAACAATGAAACAGCACATCAGCTCAGGCAGAGGTAAAGACACAGCTTAGCATATAGCACAGATTCAGCAAACTATAATTCAAGGACAGAGGGTGAATTCTGATGGCAAAAACTTAGTCTGCCTCTTACTGCAGTTGATTCTGGCTGACTTTTCACCAAAGTGACTATCCACAGTTAGTTTTGTTTTTATGTGTCATTTAGGTGCAGGATGAATGGATGGAGAGAACAGCAAAATGATGGATGGTTAGATGAATTGATAGACAGACAAATGGATCTATAGGATGGATGGGCAGAAGAGAGATAAATAGATTTCCTAATGCAAAGCTTAGTCCAGGATGAACAAATATGTTTAATCCAGAAAGTAACAAGCAAAAGCTTTAAAGAGCCAGTAAGATGAAAATTCTAAGCTTCCTATCACTGTTTATAAGTCCTGTACAATAGGTTTAAATCCATCCAAGGTTAAAAAACATTGTCATTTTGTCAAAATATCATTTTAAAATGACCTCAATTCTCAGAGATCCCCAAACGGTTCGCGTGAAGCTGTTCAAAAAGATTCAGTTTCCTTAAACCCCACCTTTCGGTAGCATCATGTGTTCTCATTGGTCAACTAACATAGTCAGGTTTGATTGGTTGTTCCGCACACTACATCATGGTAAACAATGCGTTAGCATCTTTTTGGGGTGAATTATGTCTTATTCCTCTCATCGTGAAGCAAACAGTAAAATAAAAAAACTTGAACAGTCTCGCTGCTTTTTCTTCTGTGTGGGTGTATTCAAGCTGCGCGCTTCAGTTTGAATCTGAATAGCACGTTCAGTGCGGGGGCGTGGTCACATTAGATATAACGAAGGGAGACATGAAAAACAGACATCACGTTGTTTTCATATGGATTACTTTATCACAGAATATCTGTTAGCAGCACTTGTTACACTTCATTTTAATGACGTGTTTGTTAATGAAGATCAGCGCAGACAGGCTGCAGACAGCACACAAACTGATAAGACGCTCGGGAGAAAACAAACACATAACTTCATAATCATACTTCGCGTTGTGATTCGGAGATGCTCGTTGGTCTAAATAAAGTTGGTAATGAACCCTCTTTTATGGCCAGATGCTTTGAAAATCCCGCCTTGTACTCACCGAGATTAGAAAAGCAGTCATCAGTGAAATGTTGTGAACACAACAAAAGGGATTTGTTGCACTGCTCTGTTATTGTGGTGAAAATGAATTTTAGTCATTGGTTCTTCTGATCTTCATTCTTTGGCAGTGAAAATAAAACAAACTTGCCTTTACAATTAAAGACACACTGTCTCCTCGACATGACGCTCTCACACCAACCAGAGCGTCTGTGTGGGGGGTGGGGCAGGTCAGAGTTTTGTTTCTCCCAAGACGGTAGGCGGAGATTATTATGCAAAGTGTCCCTAGTGACGTACATAGAGATGGGCAAAAGATTTGAAATCTATAAAGACTCGTTTCAGCGATTCAGAGTCGACCCCTTACTTTAGAAGCCAATAACTTTATAATCGTGTACTTTTTGGTTGAATTACTTTACACATCGTTTACACTGATGGACAGCTACATCATACACTGTAATACAGGTAATTTTTGATTTCCCATCTGTGTGGCTCTTTAAGTATCTCTGGCACTAGGGTGGATAAACATCACTTCATACATACTGTACACAGCCCCAAACATAGCTACTCACATTCCCAGACTGCATTCTCTTAAAAACTATTAAAAACCACTGGGTATCTTTAAGATGTGCAGCTTTTTAAAGAAAACAACAGCTCCTTTTTATCTCTGATGAACATTTCAGAAAAGAAATGAGACATTAGGGACTAGAAGGCTACCGTAAGTGAATTTAGTGTCTCGCACAGGTGATTTTATCCCATTTTCAAACAGTTATGTTTGCATGGGGAGAAGCTGAGGCGTTGTGTGCTGTACTAGTAGTAATATTGTAAGATATATGTCTATAGTTTAATAAGCTGAGAGGGAATTTCCTGGACCACTCCTTCCAATGACAGGATGGAGAGGTTGTTTATAGAATATTAATGTCCCTTTTTCCCCCACACCGCAATATCATACACTAGTCATACTCTGTTTTAACACCTGAAATGGCCACGGACTCAAACAGCCACAGTAAAGCAATGATTTTCTGTCTCATTCTGGTCAATTGGGTCCATCTCATTTCTCTTTATGGCTTCTGTCACTGCTGGGATGCTCTGTCGTGTGAATACAAAAGAACATGTATTAGAATTCAGCAAAAGAGCAGTACTGAGGGAAATGTGTGCACATGTGTGCGTTTAAGAGCTTGATTCGTATCAATATGCAGGAGCTTACACCTCTCTCAAAGTAACGACCCAGAGACCTTCATACATCTGATTCACCTGCCATTATCTCCACCTCATAAGTCTTACAGCGTACACTCCATCACACACACACACACACACACACACACACAGAGACAGATAGAGAGAGAGGGAGAGATAGAGAAGGGGTAAGATATTGAGATAAAGAGAGAGCACCTCAGGCACATGTGACAATATCAGAAAATATTCAGAAGTGAAAGGCAACAAATGAGGAAAATCACAGAGAAAACTCTGAATACTAGTGAGTCCTCAGTAGAAACAGATATGTAATACATATATATATATATATATATATATATATATATATATATATATATATATATATATATATATACATACATATATCATTCTCCATATAAGTCAAGTTCAATCTCACTTAAAGGACATGCAGAATAGACAATACTGACATACTGCTTAAAGTCATCTTGAAACAAAAATTACAGTCTATTTTCAAAATGCATGTTATAGATCTTATTGTAATTTTTACAAAACTGTTCTGTTTTGTTTTTTTTTTTTTGGGGGGGGGGGGGGTTGCAACATTTAAGTAGCATTAGTTCACAAAAAAAAATTAAATAATAGTGGACATGTATAAATAATAGACCATAGATTGGGAATTGGCAGGAGACAGACTATGAGCTAATACACAAAGCAGATATTGGAAATGGTGTCCAACTAATGAGGAAAATAATAGAACAAAAGTACATGTCTACAAAGACAAATGGCCAGTTGAATTTGATGGTTTACTTAGGGGAAATTATCTGTCATTGATTACATTAGTTCAGCACTTTTCTGTAAAACTTGTTAGACAATCACTATATGCTCTGAGCCAAAGCAAATGCCATCTAAAACAATGTGACCTACACAGTGCTATGAACATTTGTTTTCAGTGAAAGAGTGAAGGTAATAGCCTGTCAGAGCATTTTCCTTGGGGCAAGAGAAACAACAGCGATGTTTATTTGCACTCCAAAACAAAGGGCAGGAATCCCCTTAATGAAAGTTATGTAAAATGTGAAAGAGTCAGAAAGAGAAAGTCACACAGCAACAGATTTTAATATTTTTAAACCCTTTGAAGGGTGATATATTCGCTTAGCTTATCTGCTGTATACATTTAGGCTATATGAGAAATATGGATTTGCATATATGGATAAAACTGTTTCTAACCAACCGTTGTTTTCCATCATCCAGAAATGTAATTCTTGTTACTCCCCCCAGACAAAACCTGAGGAGTTAGATTAAAGCTATAAATTCTTTATATGACCGCCCCACCCCACTTTCTCACTGGACACCTGTTCACCAACCAACCTCGTGGAGCATTTTACACTTACACGCTAAAATATGCTGAGATACATTCAGCTCTGCACTTGGTAAAATATGGACAAACCAAGTGAATGGGTTACAGTTGGGTTCAATGTTTAACCCAGCCTTCTGCGCAATAACCCAACCACTGGGTTGGTTCATATTTTACCCAGTGCTGGGTTGTGTTTAAACCAGGTATTTTTTTTTTTTTGTAAGTGTAGGAATTACTAGCACTATTGTGAGCACATCTGAACCATTTTGTGACCTCTAACACAGCTTAGAACAGTATAGTCTAGCACCAAATTAAGAGTCCAGTAGAGTGAGTGAGAGACTAAGTGAGTGAATCAGAAAAGTTACATTGTACCATTTTTATGATGACACTGTGGCTGGAGTGACCATATTTAGCCATCAGAGGTCAGATGAGGTTACCCTCAAACATCCTCGAAGCTCTGACAGGGCTTTTTGACTGGTCGATACATTGCCTGCCAGGGACCTGACCTGAGATGCACTGCAACTGTGACTTTATAATGCACCAACCAGAACAGCTCACAACAGTCTCAATATAAAAAGACAGACAGAAAACTTTTTATGCATTTTGGCTGCTCATTTACATGACAACAGGGACTGAAAAAAAAGTTTTTTCTAAGTCAAAGTTTTGGAAAACAATCCCATTTTTGTAAAAACTACAAAAACAAGAATTTGAAAATGGTGACGTCATGCACATGTTTATTCAATAGGTGTGCGAGCAGGCACGCTCAAAAAAGAACTAGTTAGGATCAGGCCTTAAAAGCCATCCTAGAACCATTTTTCAAAGTGCCTTAATACAAAAATACTCTGTTAAGCCATTGACTGACTCGACTGACAGCCTATAAATGTGTATAAATCCAATAAATGCCTTTTTTCTCAAAATGTGTTTTCCAGTAAAGATGCAGCCTCATTCAGACGGTCAAATGTCATTAAACTGCAGAGCTGGTTTATAAATATGATTCTCATTGTACAAACTGATAAAACACTGCTCTTACTAAATAAGCAGTTTTAAAACACAGGTTTCAATGCTGTAGCCACATTCTGGGGACAGTAAAATAAATATTACACTCAATTTCCAATATGTTGTCAGTATACCCTTTTAATTTAGACTGTTGCGCTATTATGAACTATTGTCTTACACGCTGATCTTTTATTATGGCATCATCGATTTCACATTTACCTGCCCATAAATATCCTGGCCAAAACATGCTGATGTGCATCAGAATTCACAAAGTCTGGCTCTCCAAAATGACTTTAGTATTAGGCACATAAATCTTGAATAAATGTAAATATGCCACGTTTATAAGTACAATGTGAAACAGGCCAGAGCACACATTTGGACATGACACAAAAGCCATTACTGTGTTTATATTTATGAACTCATTCCGCAGAGGCAGAAAAAAACAAACCTTTCAGAATATGGCAGCAGCTGACTAATCTCTCTTTCTGTTGCTCTCACACATTTTTAACAACTCTAGTAAAAGCTTTATCTCAATTTCAAACAATTGTTCACCGTAGCTCTTCATCAGTGCACACCTGTGTAAGATTTATCATTACACACAACTGCAATCTCTCTTTCTCTCTCTCAATCATTATGATCAGCGACCCAGAAAATAGGTTTTTATAGAGGCATTTTACCCCAATAAATACGTAGGTTACATGGAGTAGTGCAATGGTGAAAGTGGTGTAATTTTCATGTGAAATGTAATCATTTTCTTTATAAAACTTGTCTAAAAGTTTTAGTCCACATTAATTGTATTTGTATTTGTAATTCTGCCTATGATGATACACAGAAGAACGACATGAAAGTTTGAATATGATGACTGAACTTTTATTTCTATACCCTCCTGAGACCTAAAGGAAAAAACTTGTTTTTTTTTTCTATATCATTACACTGGAACATAACATCAAATGAAAAAAAGATAAAATTATTTCTAAGTATGCTATTGCTATGTGCATCAGTACTCAGTTATTAAGAAAATGATAAGACACTATAGGTAATAATCATTTATATTTGTTCATTAACAAATACATTTTTAGGTGGATTTTCATGAGACTTTGTACAGAGAGGATCATATACTATTTTATGGAATATACTACAGATTGGTTTGATATATTATATATATATATTATACTTTACACAATATGTGTGAAAACATTATCTTTCTATGTGTTGTATATACAGGTGCATCTCAATAAATTAGAATGTCGTGGAAAAGTTCATTTATTTCAGTAATTCAATGCAAATTGTGAAACTTTTGTTTTATTGGTCTTATGAAGAATTCTAATTTGTTGAGATAGTGAATTGTTAGGTTTTTGTTAAATGTGAGCTAAAATCTTCACAATTAAAAGAACCAAAGACTTAAACTACTTCAGTTTGTGTGCATTGAAATTATTTCATACAAAAGTTTCACAATTTGAGTTAAATTACTAAAATAAATGAACTTTTCCACGACATTCTAATTTATTGATATGCACGTGTATACTGTACATTTTATGTAATATGCATATTAATATGCTATTGAGGCAAAATGTTATAAAAAAATAATAATAAGTGCGATACTAAGAATAACAACCTGGCATAATTTTCATAAGAATATCTAATATTTAATAGAAATACTTATAAAAGTTCTTTCCCTATTCACTTTCCCTATTCACTATCTCATAAACATTCTGTATGTCCTGGTGTACAGAGTACATGAAATGGCCTGTTTCGTAACAGAAAAACATATTCTAAATTAAATGGTAATTACAAAAAAAAAAATATATATATATATATATAGAGCGCTTAATTCAATCAAATAGTCATTTTTTAATACCAAGTACGGTAGAGGGAAATTTCATGGTCAAACCTGAATGAGCTCTTTGCAGTCCAGACTTAAAACTGTAATATGTATGGTCTCAAAGAAATATGCTAAAATCTTCTACACAGGAAAAAAGTCTATGGCTGGGTCTCAGGAGGACATATTTAATGTCCATCTTGTACCACATTGTCCATTTTAGGACTAGTTCAAACATAAAAATCTTCAGTAGAATTTGTACTTGTTTTTCAAAGTAATTTAATACTTGATGTGATGAATTATGCTGATGCTGTCACCATATTCATCAGCATCACTGGCAAAGAGAAGCTTCTTCTGAATAATGAATTACATTCTCTATTCATGCTGCTGTTTACACTCTGAGTAATGAGGAAAGCAGGAGGAGATATTAGGACATGGTGGCTGAGCTATATTTCTACTTCACTTACTGACAGAATTTATGATTCATATTTCCAGAAAAAAAGCTAATGCAATCTAATCTCTTGCTCCTGTCCTTATTTAACACAGTCAGCCAAGAAGCATTTAAAGTTGGCGATGTCTAATTATTTCATGTTAAAATACTTTAACCCCATGAACCTGACATGGGAACACTGCATGAACCAATGGCGTGAGTTTGGGCCTGAACTGAACTGAATTGGGCAACCCTGATCCCTGAAATCATTCAACCCTGATATTTGCAAGCTATCAAGCCTTTATTGTGATCCAGGACAGCAGCCATACTATTGCTGCATTATCATTCATGTGTTGTAAAATATGCTTTAAGAATCTCTAGCGCAAATCAAGCTGAAACATAAATCTCGTCTCTTCAGTATAAATTTGACAGACAGAACGGCCAATTAATCCAACTAATTAATGTTTGTTTTGGCGATTCACAGAATTTGCTCATAAATTAGATCCATAACTCTGATTAAACAAGCCTCATTATCAGCCCTCAGGGACAAAATTAATGTGTCTTGTATTTCCTATAATCTTTCACTCTGAGGCCTTAAAAGCAAATATGAACTTCTCTTTTTTTTTAACAAAATTAGATGTTTGAATCACTGGGATGACAGATGACTACAGTTTTACTGGGTTTGTTTACAGTGCATTGTTTCTATATTGTGGAGTCTTTCATGCAACCCAGAATACTCTTCATCTGACCAATCCCACCAACACAGGCTCTCATTTTCTTTATATGGTCATGATGTTCTGTATTACAGCGAGAACACAGTCACTTTAAATTCACAACAGACACATCAAGCTTTTAAAAGAAACCATGTCACATAAAATGATCTCCTAAATAAGCATAATATGTAAATATGCAAGCATTTACCATAAGGGTCCAGAGGTCTGGGATTTTTTAATAAAAAACTAAAATAATATGATTATTTTTTTAATCAGTAAGATTATCAAAGCATAACCCTTACGAAAGGAAAATATATTTACCTATATATTACTATTAATATATTTTTTTACTTAAATCCCACCTGAATCCACACATATAGGTTTACACACATCCTCTATTAATGACTAAGTAAAATAAAAAAAACCTGTCATTTTAGAAAACAAATCCCATCTGAATAGTTCTATGATGCTGTTCAGTAGTGCGATACAAGGTCCTGGTTTTTACATTAGTTTTACACATACTCTTGTTCTTAGCTCATTACACAGTCAACCAAGAACAAACACAATTATAGGAGAATACGGGATTAAAAAGATGTTTAAAATTAAGATTGAAACAGAGACCAATTTTTTTTGACGTCCTAATTCAAAATCCACAATCTTTAAGCACTCTATATCAAGTAGAATGTCACTGATTTTCAGTTATGTGGCTGGTGAATCATGGTTAAGAATTGACTTGGTCATTCTTGGTCAAATGAAGAAGAAATGGGAATAAACTTGGGACTGCAATTGTTTTAAAAAATAAGAAGCCTCCTTTAGAGCTGCATTATGATAGATTACAACATTTCTACATTGCTGAAATGCAATAACATTGCTCTTGATTGAATAGAGCAACTCTTAGGACAATACATTATGGAAAAATCCAATAATTTATGATGAAACCACTAAACCACATCTAAAAGTTATCTGTGGCTTCAGAATAGATTATTTCATCATTACAAAGCAGCCAGAGGCTCAGAGACATCTATGAACTAAAAAGTGATCACTCTGAGAGAATAGTGAGTGTGTGTGTGTGTGTGTGTGTACTTGTTTTTCTATTCTGGTGGGGACTTAAACCTGAATACACACAGACTCATGGGGACTCGTGTCACGTTGGGGACCTAAATTGAGGTCCCCACGGGTAAACAAGCTAATAAATTACACAGAATGAAGTTTCTTGGAAATCTAAAAATGCAGAAAATTTCCTGTGAGGGATAGGGTTAGGGGTAGGGTTGGTGTAGGGCGATAGAAAATACGGTCTGTACAGTATAAAAACCATTACACCTATGGAGAGTCCCCACAAGGATAGCTGACCAGACATGTGTGTGTGTGTGTGTGTGTGTGTGTTTGCTGTTACTACTACTGCATTGCAGCACTGCCTGCTCCCGAATGACCAATCATGATCTAAAGCTTTTACTGAGAAAAGTGCAACCCATCTGTAAAGCTGAAACGCTGAGTAACATCATTAAACTTGATAGGAGTACATTACATGAGTAGCTGCTAATTACACTGGGCAGTGTCTCTCTACCGCCTCGCTGACTCAGAACCAGGCTCATATTCTAACAGGCAAATAACTGTATTTCAACACTGATTGCTGATCCAAGACCAGTTTATTCAGCAAACCATTTTCTGCTAACACCATTAATTAAACATTGTATATTTTACAGTCTGTGCTATTCTGCAGTTCTTTGATCCAACCTTATGGAATAGAATTTGTGTGATGCTTAAATGCTCACTGTAAACCTGTGTGGACATCACAATAAAAAGTTAAGCTTTTATAAACGGCATTAAAAATAATATCTTGTCAGTGACTAGCAATATGGCAGTTTTGCTTTTATACAATCCAATGATTAATTAATGCCAAATGAAATGCAATGCATCTTGAAACGTAAAGCACTCAGCTATATTGCACTCTATTGTGTGACGCTTTGCACTTGGCATGCTAAATATTAAGTACAAATAATTTTTTTGAGAGATGACGTCCATTGCATTACATTTCAGTCTAAACAGAAATTGTGCCACAATGAACTGAATTCATTATCCAATCACCAGCCTGTGCAGAACTGGGAGGCATGACAGACATAAAGTAATCATATCATGTCCACTGAAAATTTTCAACTTGTACTTGATGGGATGTCACTTGTGACTGACCTGTCATATATGATATAGCTATTATTCAGTCATAAATATGTATATACACATAAAGTATATAAATGACCTATAAGTAAGCCCCGCCATCCTTAGTTACTGTTGCTTACTCAGACAAACAAACAGAGTTGCTACTGTGACAGCTTGTGTACTTATGCTTGTATGTTAGCATTGACTCACTTTTAGGGTATGAGCCGAAACACTCTGTTTATGTGTATTTCCCCTTTAAATGAAAATGAGCTGGTGTACCTGCCTCCCTTCCAGTGTTGCCAAGTCCATGGTTTTCCCGCGGAATTTGGCTACTTTAAAACTGTTGCCGTGGGTTGCTTTTCATGTCCGTGGGAGGGTTTTGCTGCAAAATCCTGGCAACCCTGCTACCTTCTCATAAGAGTGAAAAGCTTCAAGAGCTCAAGCTTGCGGGTATACAAGTGTTACAGTGACCGTGATACTGACCTCACACATTGCTTCCAAATGCAATTTTTAACTACCACATTCCTATTCATGATCATTCTGGTACCACATGAAAGCAGAATTTGTGAAAACAGGCATTGACAATGGTAGCTTCAGCAACATAAGCCTTACAGAGAGCCAAGAATCTCTTTTGGAAAACAAAATATGATGCGTGATGCTTACTTTGTCTGGAGTCTGGACGTTTGTGCACAAAGCGTTGGTATCGATCCCTCTTTCAGAAGCAATCATTGCACAACTCCAGCACTGAACTGACCCTCATTTGTGAGGCAGTCCAAGGTAAAATGTTAGCACAAAGTATCCACCTTTTTCCTTACGTAACAATGGGCACTGCCATTTGTAAATTCTATGGGTCCAGCTTCTGGTCTCATTTGTGTCCAGCTATTTTTAGCTTTACAAAACAGTTCGTTTTGCTGCTTGATATTGACAATTGATGTGTCCTATCATATAATTTTAATCTGTTACCTTAATTAAGAACACACTGGTTCGTACTGCAAACAGTTTTACGGTTTACTGCATGTTGTTCTTCTCCTCGTTATTTACCCATAGCAGTTAATGAAGCGGAAGTCTCACCCATAGGCTTACTTCTGTGTTGAGGAAAAAGGTGGATAGGAATTTTCAGTTGTGTTCTCAGTGGTCTATGGAGACTCCTATGTTCATTGGTGCATCCCAACACACAACACATTTTTAATTGCTCTTTGGCGCTAACATATTTCCAGCAAGAGAACAGTAATGGCAGAATGCAGCTTCTAACTCTGGGATGTGTATATGCTAATAGGGTGGAAAGCGTCACAAATGAGCAAAACTTTCACCATAGTCTGGAACTGCTTGTGTGGAGAGACTGTTTATGATTTTTTTGGAAATATAAAACAATAAGTGAGATGATTTTTACCATTATAGGCTGGTTGTTTTCACACACTGCTGCCACACAACTGTCTTCAAACAGCAGATGAAGCAGATGAGCAGATGAAAATTGTAACTAAATAAATATGGCAACCAGAAAATTAATGTTTTCATTTTCATTGGGATTGGGGTTGAATGCTTAGGGACATTTTTGCTTTGTTTTGTTTGAGTTTAGGAACTGTTATGAAATAAATTCTATTGCCCATCCTCTCACGATACCTGTAATCAGTGTTACAAGTACCCCAGGCCATAGGAATTCCATCTGAGGGTTGTGCCCCCTAAAAATATGATTAAAAACCACGCTGTGTATTGTAAATAACAATGTTTTATTCATTAGAAACATTTTGCCTGCTTTCCTTTTTTATATCACCTACATACACACAAGTCCACTGAGAGAGAACAAAGTCAATAGTTGTGGAATTCCAGTAAGGCTGTCTAGGCTATTTTATTCACTTAAATATCGGATCATGTGAATATTTTCTCTTTAGTACAGATTATACTAATGTATTTTTCGATGAGCCTGCTATGTTAACAATAAATTACCTGCTTGAGGGATATGACCGCTGTCACGGTGCGACCACAACAGCTTGAAGTTATCTAATTTGGCACACTCCCTGTTACACTAATAGTAGTAAGGCTTCTCTGTGTACCCTTACAAGTACAATTCTAGCTATATTATTTGTGTCCCCTTTAAAAATTTATCTTGAGAAAGAGTTTGTTGCCCTCTCCAACAGTTTTTTCCCAGGCAGATCGTTTTTCCATTTTTGTTGCATAAACATCATCAAACCAATGAAAGCTTCGGATCTTCCAGTGTTTCTCTATGGCGCTGAAACCTAAAGATGTCCGAGTTCCGGTCCCCATACAAATGATACTCGACTACCATTGGCTCCTTTGCATTCGAGGGGAGGGGCTTACCTATAGGTCAATTGGAACATTGTTCATTGATGGAGTTGACAAGCTAGTGATCTGAATGAGAGAGAGAGAGAACAGAGCAGGGCGTTTGCAGAGCAGGGGGACGCGAGGATCAGGATTAAGAACATTGATTTTGAAACTTGTGAATCCATTAGAATCGTTGGCCTTGCCCCCTTTGTTGGATGTTCCCGGGGGTAGGGTATATGCAAACTTCAGGGTTTGTGATGTCACCAACCCAGCAAGAAGCTTGTTTTGGTTCCTACTAGCTGTTTTTGTAGGCATTAGACTGCCATCAATTTAACAAACAAAATATCTCCATTTGCATTGAACTTTCAGTGTTGAAACCTTCAGATTCTGTTTATGCTCAAACAGCAACATTACACACTAACTAGATCATCTATGTGGTATCAGTTATGACACTGATCTACAGCAGTGAGAGGAAGTGACAATAATGTGTGTATAAAGCACTGCAGAGACACTGGCACCTGGCCAAAAGGCATTATATTGACCTTTTCAGCAGTAGCCTATAATTGGTTTAGACAGAATGAAGCAATCACTTTTGTTTGTGTTTACAGGACACAGCATTTTATTTAATCATATTCTTGAGGGGAATATCTCCATTTGTATCTCAAGTTTCAGTGATTTGAATTAATAGATTAAAACAAGCATTTTGTGTGTACAAATGTCTCCAAGGAGACAAAAAAAAAACTGCATTCAAAATAAAAACTGCACCCCCTTGAGGAAGATTCATAAGAAACTGACAACATTTGCTGCACAATGATTTGGCAGGGCCTTCATTCATCTGATAAAGCAGAAATCGATTACTCTGTCCTTACAGAACTTCTTTGACATCGCTCACTGGCTAACCATCAAAACACTCGACTCTGATCAATTCAGGCATTCATATATCTTGAAACAAACTTCTCTAAATTCCTGGCAAAGCATAGACAGGAAATGTTTTTTTTTTGCCTTTGTATGTATGTGTGTGTGTGTGTGTGTGTGTGTGTGTGTGATAGTCCTGCCAATTCATCTTCAACCCACATTCACTTTATTACTGAGGCCTTAATCTGAAGCCTGAGAAAGAAACTATTTACACAGATGAGCCCGATCCCTTCCTGTTTTTGGTTCACTCCTACTGTATCCAGTGGTAATCCAGTCCCTTAAAGTCCGGTCATGTTTTAGATGGTATGTGCAGGCAGGTCTATTTGTCAGGACGCGAATGCACATGCAGTGTGTGGTAATGAGGTTGACAGCTTGACGGTGAGTGCTTCAGAGAGTGAGTGCTGTGTTAGTGAGTAAGACAGAAAATGTTAATTTCAGATCTCATGAGAGTTTAGAACTGAATTTCTGATGACCATCTCACCCGTGCTCATCAGAACAAACACAACAGAACAGCAAATAATTACATCAGTCACACCTCACGTAAGAAAGAGTGTGGGAGAGAGATTCTGGCACAAATGTAATAATAATAATTATTATAATTAATGATACTTCTACTACTAATAATAATACCACTAATAATAATAATAATAACACTTGCCTTATAGACTATAGTGTTTCTCCAGAGCACTCAGTAAAACACATATACTTAATAATAACAATAATAATAATAATGAAAATAATAATAATTATTATTATTACAACTAAAAAACTACAAAACTAATAAAACATGGGGAAAAGTAGTTCTTATTGAAGCACTGAAACTACATCAATCAATCAATCAAGAAATTTGAAAGAAAGATTAAGTTGCTACTGTCATAGTTAACATAGCAGTCGATACAAGCATCACTAAGTAAATCTTTATTGATTGTGTCCTCTGACCCTGAACTATGTGGTTATGACTACATCCAACAGCTTCAGCAGCCTCCAATATTCAGAATTATTGATCAGAATACTTCACATGATCTAATGAACACAAACTGACAATAGTGCCATGTCATCAAACAGCAGCAAAACACACATATAGCTCATTCACATCATTGCCATCTAAATAGCACACGTATCTCTGTCAGGACTACTTTGTGCAGATAACATGTAGAGAGCAAGTGCAGAGCAGCTGTGTTGTGTGCCGTCAGCATTTATTTGCTCCTGAAGGTGAAAGACTGATTTATAGAGCTGCCGGACCACCAGAAAGCATCAGTCAGGCAGTAGGTCATTTAGCTTCATGTCCAATTTGGTTAGTGATGTACATTATATCCACTTTGCTTGAGTGTGTTTGTATGCATGTGTAAGACCTAAAGTCCAGCTGGATTTGTGCACAGGGAAAAAACTCTCAACTAACCTTCTTATATCCTCATCATACTAGTGCAAGATGGAACTCAATGCAGCGAGGAGAGCATCTGGATTGACCTGGTCATCATTTGACAGTGACTCATCCTCACTACCATTGAAGACAGAGACAAAACATGCTGACAAAGTGATGCCACACTTACGTGAGATTTAAGTGGTACAACCTTCGCTTCATCCTGACCGCTGTTTCACTCACCTGCTTGCCTGAACAGTTTCTGCAAAGTAATGCAAAGTTTGCCTGCCAAAAGATGTGTCCTCCTGCAAATGAGCACCTGAAACATAGAAATGTCAAAACATAATTCAATCTGACGGTTTGATATTTCTGTGGAATATGACTACTGACCTAGAGATCTTTTGTTTGTTTCTGGAGCCATCATTTACTCACCTTTAGCCTGTTTATAATAAATAGTAATAGTAAAATAGTAATAAATGTTATTTCACAAAATGTCTGTTTTTACTGTTACTTTTTTTTCTCCTCAAATAAATGCAACCTTGATGAAAATAAAACACTTTTTTCAATAACTTTAAAGTATCTATATCATTTAAGCAGCATACTTATTAAATGATTAAAGGAAAACTCCTCTGCATTGAATTAAAAAACCGAATGAGAGCTTTGCTGACTTAAACAATTAGTCTATTATCATTGTTATCATTATCATTAGATTTTCCATTTGATTGTGTTGCTGCTGTCCTAAAAACACAATCAAGTGAATAAAAACAAAAGGCCTTCTCTGATTTCTCCATCAAAGCAAGAAACATTCCATTAATGCATCTCTCGCTTTCTCTTTCTCTCTGACTTTGCGGAAAGCAAGGATTTAAAAACACAGAGCACTCAGAAAGCTCAAAAGAACCATTAAAACGAATGTTTGCGGCATTCATCCCTAAAGATTCGAAGCTTGGGTTAAAAGCAGTGTCAGAAGTCTGTCAAAGATAAGATCAATACTTGTACTGCACATATTACTGGAATTAATGCTTAGAAATCTTCAGCAAGGAAACTTCTTAGACCATAAGTGAAGATACTGATTTTAACTCATTTCCTATTAGAAAACCACACCATCCTTAATTCTTATTTTCACTGGCAATCTAAATGAAATTCTGGACGATTATTCAGAGTCCAAAATGGCAAGTTAATGCATCACACCACACTTGAATTCAGAGCAAAACAATATTGGTTCTTGCTTCTGTTGTTACCAAAAATGCCATGAC
Source organism: Carassius auratus (assembly GCF_003368295.1). Classification (NCBI taxonomy): domain Eukaryota; kingdom Metazoa; phylum Chordata; class Actinopteri; order Cypriniformes; family Cyprinidae; genus Carassius; species Carassius auratus. The sequence goes on from NC_039280.1 coordinate 8,234,731, forward strand.
AGTTTAACATGTGGAATAGAGAATGAGATGCAAGGAAAGATTTTCAAAGCTTTCATATATGTCATCCAAAATATATAGGCCTACTACTTTCTAAGGTTCCTGGTATTTTGTTGTTTTGTGGAGCTCCACAGTGTGATTTCACACAACAAGGAAAATGCAATGTTATTACAGAAGGACAAACATCTATCCTGAAACATTCACATGTGTATAAAGCAACACAAGCAAAGATCTACAAAAGCAACAGAGCGTTTCCCCTCTAGAGACATGATTTGTGCTCTTAATTAGAGTCAAGTCATCCAAGCAGTGTAGCATTATGAAAAACCTCACACACACCGCAGAACACGCAGTCTGCAATAATGCCAGCAGCTGCAGAAGTGACGTGGCCGTAAAGAAAGAGAAAGTGTTAGTCATCAGTAACCATTTCACATGTGTGTGCACTTCACATTGAGCGTTAACAACTTTCAGACCCTAATTAAATGGGAATTGATCTCAGGAGTGCAGGGGGAAGAGGAAGAGTGCTGTGAGATGCATACTGTATGAGCTTAACATTCACAAGAACCAGTGACCTTTTGTCATTACTCACATACAAACTCATACACATACTAGTATGATTACATCAAACAAGACATTTAATGTTCACCTTTAAAACAATACATTATTTTCAGGCCGTACTGTGAGTGTGTGCAAGACTAAAGGTGAATATCCACCAAGGGGGTACATTTTGATAAACTGTAAATTATCAAAATGAATGCAATAATAAGTATTTTCAATGAGGTTACATTATTAGACTCATACCTTCAAACATCAAACATTTAAAGGAAATGTGGAGTAGCATTAACAAATTACTTTCTAAATACTTTTTATTTTCATAGCAATATTATTATTGCAATAGAATATTATTATTTTTCATATTGTTACAGAATACGAAGAAAAGCTCATTCAGTCAAACTGATGGTTAAGGATTATTTGTTGCACAATTTTTTGGTTTGAAATTATTAGAATTTTTCAGCGGAAACTTCCCAAACCGGAAGTGCCTCCTAAATCGCAGTAGGCTAAAATGATGCAGAATTAATAATGCAGCTCACGTACACACACTGACAGATGCAAGAGAAACCAACAAACATTCACACTAATTTCCATGTCCATATTTTGATTGAAACTGTCATCACACTGAAGAAAAATGCTTACTGTTATTCATTTCACAGCCCATTACCTGTTTGAAATGGAATAAACTGGAGAACCCTAACCCCCATCTGCTGGGGCCGACAGGTTTTCCCTCTCTTTCTCTTTCCGGCCAGACCTCAAGATCATTCCTCATCATTCTCTGAAGGTTATGAAGGAAACTCTGGGATATTTCTCTGAAGGAGACTGAAAGTTAACGTGTGAACATGCAACCTGGTGTCACGCAGACACACATTCCCCAATTCTCACTTTGTAAAACAAGGTGCGGATAGCACAGTTACCCAGCTCTCACTTTTCAGAGTGTGAATCTCTTCAGGAACTACTGTTCAGCACGCCATTGATTTGATACACACACACCTACACCTGCTTTTGGGTGTTTGTGTCAGTGAGTTCTTTGCTGTGTCCTCTGCCATGTTCTTCTTATCAGATATTGGCTGACATTGTTGATGTTTGGCTGTGATCGGCCGTTCTCTGATCTTTGCCTCAGATAAACAAACACAGGCTGCTGATAAAGCAAATATTGGATTCTGATGCCATCATCTTCCTCACCTTCACTAGAAAAGAAGCAAAGGCACAGTGTGAGCATTAACAAATGACCTACAGTTTTTACTGTAGAACCATTCAGTCAAAGGTACTGTAAAGAACCATCTCTTTCTTGCCTTTTTATAATCTGAAGAACCCTTTGGGAAACAGAAAGGTTCTTCAGATGTTAAAGGTTCTTTATAGAACCATTTAGACAAAAAGGGTTTTTCTATGGCACTGTGAAACACTTTTATTATTAATAGTGTAGGCCTAATTTATTCAGAATTAGGACACACATTGAAACGTTTAAAGTTTTCAAAAGTGGCATTAAAGACAGAACAATTATTTGAAATACATGTTGTTCTGAAGGATCATGTGACACTGAAGACTAATAATAATAACTAAATAAAAATTCAGCTTTGCATAACAGGAATAGATTACATATTAACGTATATTAAAATGGAAAACATTGAAGTTACAATATTACTGTTTCACTGTATATTAATTAAATAAATGCACCCTTGGTAGACATACGAGACTTAAAAAAATAAAAAAGATATTATATTAAACTGGCATCTAACTTTTCTTTGGCTTTTTCCTATTAAATTAAAACAGTTCCCCAAAATGAATATTTGTATCATCAATTACTTGCTTGGCAGTATAAACCACCATCCACAGTGTTACATGGAGAGAAAAAAATCTCTAAAATCTTGCGTAACAAAAGAAAATGATAAAGGCTGGAATGACACTATAGGTTGAGTAAATGATGAATAACTTCTGAGTGAATTATACTGTTAAGCATTGAAAACAAGGCAATAAGATCAATACATATACATACTATGTGGACAGGTGACCTCCAGTTGATGAGAACACTGTGAAGTGTAGATCCGCCCAGCTGAAGGCCAAAGGGGGAGATGGAACACTGGCCAAGCATGTGACCTCTTCAACATTCCAAATTCAATTCTAGAACTCCAGATGATTGAACACAACATCACACCAGCCTTTGCCAGAGATCCATAACATCCAACATCAGGCAGCCTTGCGGAACAGAAGGGTTTGGCTTTAGTAAAGTGGTCTGACGGCTGACAGGCAATCTTCAGATTGTGAGAAACAGGACTGTTTTGAGCTGTAAGTACAGCTTCAGCAGGAGTTGGAATGCCGTCACTGGATCAGTTTCATCGATCAACAAGACGACTGGGAATGGCGCTTTCAGGGTAGCTGTATTGATCTTGTCATGTCACAGATTTTATTGAATCATTCAGTTTACCTTAAAGATAACATGAACCACTTGTTTACATATCTATTATATATACACACTTTTGATCAGTATTGTTATGCTGGTGTCTAAATCAACATGATGTCTTTTGTGAATCATTGAAAAAATGACATTACTTTTCCAAATGGTTAGTGAGTCAAGTCATTATGTTGGCGTGTTCCCTATTGATACTTATTGTACCTATTGTAAAAAAAAATATCACCTCTCCGTTTTCCCCAAAGATTCAGAAATTTCTTCTCACGGCCTTTTTACAGCCACTGACAGATGTTTCCATCCAATTTCCTATGTGTGAGGTTAGAAAGAGAAGAAGAAAATGCAAGAGACAAGAGAAATGGAGAGAGAGAGAGAGAGAGAGAGAGAGAGAGCAGGATGTGAACTGACCCAAGTAGAGGAGGTGGTAAATTGCTTGAGACAGGACTTTATTCAGCATTGAAGATGTTATGCTTCCAAACTCACCTGTTACACTGTCATTCGGCTGGAGATTTATGCTCAAGTTGGATCATAATCATATATTAAAAAGCAGTTTAACTGGACATTTATAGGTGCTGTTAAACCGGTTTATCACCCGAACAAACAAATACGTTTTATGACCAGCCATCAACATAAATAAGCAGCTTAAAGTTCTTATGTGTAATTTCTACGTAAATATGAAAATATCACTGCTAGATTATTGTATTAACAAACAGTACACTAACAAAATTTTTGAAGAAAAAAGTCTAGAAACAATATTACTGTTCCAAATAATCTAATCATGTCTTAGTCCTGCTTGCTACTTGCTACTACTAACTAAAATTAAATGCAGTTTTAAACTGACAAAAATACTGACCAAATGTAAATTTACATGCTCAAAAGTTTGGGGTCACTAAGATTTTTAATGTCTCTTATTCTCGTTAAGGCTGCATTACTTTTCTTTTGACATTTTTAATATATATATATATATATATATATATATATATATATATATTAGTTTTTTTATTAAATGTATTCCTCTGATGGCAAAACTCACATGATCTTTCAGAAATCATTCTAATATGCTGATTTGGTGCTCAAGAAACTCAAGAAATTTATTTTTTATGCTGCTTAATATATTTGTATTTTATATATATATTTTATATATATATATATATATATATAAAATATATATATTTTATATATATATATATATATAAAATATATATATTTTATATATATATATATATATATATATATATATATATATATATATATATATATATATATATATATATATATATATATATATATATATATAAAAATATATATTTTGTAACATTATAAATGTCTTTCCTGCCACTTTTAATGAATTAAATGAATCTTTGCTGAATAAAAAAGCATTCATTAATTTAAAAAGATCTCAATCATCCCAAACTTTTGAATGGCAGTGTATTTCTGGCACAAGACAAAAACCAAACATCTTTCTCCAAGTAACAGAAAAATGGGGAGTCTTGAGTATTTGTTTTTGCAATTGTTCTTGGTGCCAAGTAGTGATGCAGCAATTGCACATCTCACTTCTTAAGTTCTTCAGGCTCAAGTGCCATATTCACTGAGATGTGGGAACTTGCTGGTTTGTGGGTTTTGCTTTCCCATGGGTGAAAACCCACATCCTAAAACACCAGCTCATATTGTAACAGAACAGATCGAAGATAACACCGGAGGAACAGTGCTGTGATTGGGTATATATTTTTTCAAACAACATGCTCAGGTTTGTGTGAGTTGTCCAAACCAATGGTTTGAACAAGAAATGTGACTCTTTGCGGTGGCCTCATATTTCTGGCTTGGAGGAGGGAGAGGAGTCACCCTGCCACTGTACACGGCCTGTAATCAATCTCTAAAAGGAAATTATTTCTTCAAACCTTTTCCTATATACTAACAAACAAAAACCACATTTCACTCTGTATTTTTCAAGCACTTTAGAATTGCAAAATCACTAAAGACACTGCAAAGCCCCAATATAAATATAAGAGTGTGTATGAGAGTGTAATGAAGGACATTTCTCCATTTCCAGTAACGATTCCCTTGAAACTTGACCAAATCTCTGAATTTCCTGAAGCTGAAAAGGGGCAGTTGCACCATTCGTGTAACGCATGAGACATTCAGGTCTGCCCTGCAAGTGTGACGTATTGATCAATGGGCACGTCTCAAACAGAGACCAATCTATCCAAGTTAAAGCCACTTGCCAAACGGATGCCGTTTCAGCAGTAATACATCCCCTGTGGCAGACAGCTCTAACATTTGGACCTCTGCTAATACAGTCTACTGACATAAGCCACTCCAAAAAAATGAGAGAGCCAGCAAGATGGAGAGAGAATGCCCTGCGTGCAGAAGACAGAGGATAGCTCAACCTGATGCTCAATAAGACATTATTGATAATACACGCATAAGGCATTACTCATGAGACACATGAGGAGGTGGGACAAACTCACTGTAAAGTAACACTTGATTAACAAGATTCAAATGTAAAAGATTTAAGCTAAAGTTCACTTAAAAATGATCTTTTACTTACTTTTACTCATGTCATTCCAAGGCCACATGACTTTCATTCTTCTGTGGAACGAAAATATATATATATTTTTTTAAATCATGCAGGTCTTTTCAGAAAGTTCCTTTTCAGTCAGTTCTTTCCATTGAGCTTGTATACAAATCATTCTGATTCTTTTACAAATCAGGAATCAACTTACTGACGTCAATTAAGGTTCTCAAATCAAAAGTCCACTTTCAAAAAATAACAAAAATTTAGTCTGATGACATATTACAGCTTCAGAAGATTTAGAGAATAGTGCACAACTCCTATGAACTACTCTCACGTTGTTCATTAACTTGTGTTTAAGCGCCTTATGAAGCCAGGCGTTTTTATAGTGGTCACTATAAACTGCATTATACTGAAGCTGTAGAGTGCTTCACATCAAAATAACAGACTACAAGTCTCAAACGACATGAGGTTTTGTAGATAATAACAATTTTCATTTTGGGGTGAACCATTTCTTTTAAGACCCTCCATCTCTCTGCAGACCCATGCAGTGATTTCAGAACAAAGAGCAGAAACTTAAATCTACTGTATATAAACACTTTATTCAACTGTAACATCACTTTCCTGCTTTCTTCTCCCCTCTCTCTTGTGGCCTCTCCTCTCTCCTGTTGAAATATGCATGCACTCTTTCCATCCTTCCGTCTCTGGTGGACACATTAGGAAGGATGGTATATACCAACATGCCATCTGAAGTCCAGCATTTTAGATGCTGTCATTGCCTATAAAACATTTAAGCATAGTCCTTTTCCCACAGGCACTGCAGAAAGGCTTGTAATTAAATGAACAGCTTGTCGGAAGAATAAAAAAAAACACCTGTCAATCAGTGCTGTTAATTGGGTATAGACCATTAGTGTTACTGCTAGCCTGTTGTATAGATTAGTGTCCATAACAGGTTCTGTAAATAATGGAAAGCTTGAGATATTTTCACCCTGAGAACTAAAGAGAAATAGTGCTTTTGACTGAAGGTCCAGGAGTAGCTCGGTAAGAAAGAGCCTTGAGTCTTAGGGTTCTGTTGTGTTTCATCAACGTGTGCTGCAGATCTAAGCAAGGAAGTTTATTTTTGTTTCTTCACGCTCTATTCATTTGAGGTTGTGCATATAATCATTTGTATCAGGGTTCCTCAAATATTGCTCTGGAGGGCCAATGCCCTGCATAGTTTAGCTCCAACCATAAACAAACACATCTCACCAAGGTCTTCAAGATCACTGGTTTGAGCTAAACTCTGCAAAGCAGTGGCCGTCCAAGACCAGATTTGAAGAACCCAGATTTATGTTGCTTTGTCAGCCTGTGGCATCCCAGTAGGGCAGACAATTTCAACATCCTGAATGCTGGAAGCATCAGTGACGCCTCCCTCACTCCCCGCACTACTCTTGGAGGACGTGCTACGCACCAGAGAAGTCATCTTTTGTCCGTAGAGGTCTCCTATGTAAAGAAAAGGCATGCTGAGATTTGGCAGTTTTTCGTCCTCTGGTTGAAGCTGCTCAGAGTCCACCAGGGCTTTCTGTCTCTGGTAGTACTTGGAGAACTTGTTGAAGATGATAGTGATTGGAAGGGCGACTACAAGCAGGCCGCAAATGATGCACAAGGTGGCGATGAGTTTCCCAGCCAACGTGATGGGATACGTGTCGCCGTATCCCACCGTGGTCATGCTGATCGTCGCCCACCACCAGCCCACCGGTATGGTCTGCAATTCCGACTCATCGTCCTCCCTCTCCACAAAATAGATGAGCACTGAGAAAATGGAGATTCCCACGGAAAGGAAGAGGATGAGGAGTCCGACCTCATGGTAGCTGTGACGGAGCGTTGCCCCAAGCGAACGCAGCCCGACCGAATGCCGTGCCAGTTTGAGGATGCGAAAGATACGCATGAGGCGGAGGATTTGCACGACCCTTCCCACGTTCTCAAGCTCCTCGCTTTCCTCAGCATCCATGGTTTCAAACGCCAACGTGGCATAAAATGGAACTATAGAGGCGAAATCGATGATGTTTAGCACATTGCTTAGGAATTTGCGCATACATGGTGTGACTGCTAACCGTAGGATGAACTCGAGAGAAAACCAGAGGACGCAAAAGGTCTCGAACACAGCCAACACTGGGTCCTCCACTTCTTTGTCATTAACGTCCAGCCTTTGGAACTCAGGCATGCTATGAACGCACATGGCCACAATACTCATCAGTACCACACTCAGTGAAAACACTGCCATTATTTTTGCGGAGCACGAATATCCCGGGTTTTCCAGTCGCAGCCAGAGTTCCTTACGCTTCTCGGAGCACCAGGTGCCCTCAAACTTTTCCAGGTCTTTGTCAAATGCTGACAGTTCCTCCATAGATGAATCTAAGCTGTCCTGTAGTTGGTTCTGCAGGTCATCGTCATTTCCCCAGTCGTGATCTCCTGTGTACTCTTTCTGTTCTTGAAATCTGTCGCTGCAGCAAGCGTCCAGGTGAAGCTCCTTGATGCCCCAATATTCCAACTCCTGGCTGAAACTAAACACACACAACTCTTCCATCAGGTGGATCTTTCCGGTATGATAGAAATTGAGCACATAGCGGAAAAAACACGGATTTCGGTCAAAATAATACTCGCGTTCGGATGCTGCATAGTCGTCGCAAAGCTGGAGAATAGCAGCCTCTGAGCTGCAGTAGAGAAGTTTGGCCAATCGTGTGTGGGGGAAGCGTTGGAGCACCATTCGTTCCACTTGCTGCTTAAAGCCGCCGACGTTGAGGTTGATGAAGCTCTCCTCGGGGCCTTGGCGGTGCAGGACCTGCCCATACACCATGATGGATGTCAGAACATGAAGGAGTAAGTGGATCTGTTGGGCTAAGCAGTTTTGGAGAGCCTCATCTATGGCTGCATGCCTATAATGCAGGAAGAGAAAAGCCCGATTAGCACTGACCTGTTGCTATTGATACCTGCTCATCAAAACCATGCAATCTTTTTTTTTCTCAGTACTCCTTGCCACAATTCACTGTACTGTACTCCACTGTATGGCAAGACAAAAACATAATCAGATTTAAATATGCAGACAGAAAGACAGCTAATCTATTATATACTGCTTCTAACTGTAACAATCATGATGGGATAAAAGCATTCTGGAGCCCAGATCAGCTTTTATAGCTGCCAATGGATATTGATTTTGTACACTGTCATAAAAAAAAACCTTTTTGATTTTGTGATCATTATGAGCATTTTAATAGTAATTCTGACTTTCTTTTCCAGCAGTACGGCAGGGTACAAAGTCATGTCAAGGTTTCAGGACATTCAGTGAGCACTTGACAGTTCTAATTAGCAGTGCTTTTATAAAGTTTGAAAAATTTATATTTTTATTGTGAGATGATGAAACCTCTACAATTTACAATGACCATTAATGAAAATTATTGTAGTTTGCTTTATTTTTATTAAATAAGTAAAAAAAAAAAAAAAAAAGTTCATCTTGTCATTCAATAGAAACTGTCTGTACATAGAGACATGCTTATTTGATTGGTGACCTATAAATTGTGCAAAAACTTATACATTTCCTCTTTAATGTCCTATCATTTTCTTTTTGAATGTATTATTTCAAGTTTTTAGTTAAGACTTTCAACTCCAGATTTTCAATACGGCTCAGACTTTTACACCTGTGTATGTATGTAATAATTAAACTTGCAATACATACAACGTAAATAAAATCTGACAGCAACAAAAGGAACTATAGAAAAACGAAATTACTTTTGGGTACAACATCAAATTTCTAAATGACATATTTGAGTTTCTGCGAGGTGTGTGCAAATCCACGTGCTCTGCCTGATGGAAATCCAGCACCAAGGACAGCACTGAAGTTAAGTTCAAAAGAAACACTGCGGAACAAAAACTACAAACAAGCAATGTCACAGTTTACCTGTTTTCCTTTCTTTTCAGACGGCATCAGTGCACTGCAAAGACGTTCGGTGTGGATATTGCCATCTTCCAGCGCCTTCCTTGGTAGAGTAGAGCCCGGTGTGCGCTCGTTTGCAGCGTTTGCCCCATGTCCCGCAGCAGACTGTGTCGGGTGGGACACTTGGCACACAGTGTGCCGCAAACGCACTCGCGGTGCCTCGGGGCAGCTGTGCGTCCGTGCGTCACTGGCCCGTGGCAACTGAAACGCGCTTGCGCTTCGCGTTACTGGACGCGCCTCCACATGCTCCAAGGAGGAACAATGATTGAGAGAAAAACCAGGGCTAGAGAGCGACTCTTTGACCACCCGTGAAGACCAGTTAAAGGATTAGAAAACTAATAAAAGACTGAGATTATAGATCCCTGGAGTTACTGCTTAGGAAGAAAGCAGAGGTCGGATGGATTTTGTGAAAATAAAAGAAATATAGCCTACTTAAAAGCAGCAACGATTCTTTTCCCTCAAACTTTTAAGAGCATCATGTGTGTAATTTTAATAAAAGCGAATGTCATCATCGACGGAGGATACTGCAGTTACGTTAAAGAATGTTAAGTTATCATACCATGTAAAGAGCGAGTGGTTTGTCAACACATTCACTTTCTTCGGTCAAAGTATTTCTCCCTGACGCAGCACCTGTCGCACGTGCAGACAGGAATTGACAGATGATGCCCTCTAGAGGCCGTCAAGAGTACGCCGGTTTAATCTTACTCTTTACAGTATGTATTTTTAAATACGTTGTTCAACTTAATAAAGAAAAAATATATATATTCTTGTCCAATAAAGAACAACACTGTCACTTATGCTCAGCGAAACACTATAAATGTTTTAAACATATGCAATAAGTAACATTATACACTGTCAGAAGCGTCAGTTCTCGAGAGCGACTGCAGAGGGCAGCATTGCGTGGCATACGACGGATACTATCTCTAAAGGTTTCACTGAACAGGTGCCTAAAATTAAATATGTAAACTCTCAATTCAAATCAGATTACTGACAAAAGTGAACAGCAACGTCTGAGAGATTTGAGATTTTTTTTTTAATAATATCTTTATCTTTTTGTAAATATAGGAACATTTATTTTTGTTTGCAAGGCAAATTTGTGTTCTATTCAATCAATGGCAAAATAACATAATACACTGAATCCATTTTTTTTCTTACTAAAAAACGTCTCAAATACACACATACAGTTATTAGTCAGATTATTAATTCCTAATTTTGCGAATGTTTGCGAAAAATGTTTAACTCATTTTTGTTTAAATTGTCAAATTGGGTAGAATGTGATGATTCACATAAAAATGCCTTTGTTTTGTGCAGAACTTTGTTAGATAAAGTAAAATAATGTAATTATATAAGTACATGAAAATGCCATATATATATATATATATATATATATATATATATATATATGATAATTTGAACATCCAAATTACACAGATTAATAAGCCTTCTACTTTTGTGGCAGTTTGTGTCCCACAGTACATAAAAAAAAACTGACATTTGATGGAGCAAGAGCTGAGCTTGGGAAAGAGATGGGAAAATCTATCCCACTGGGGAGTGACAGAGAGGACAGAAGTTGTGTTGTGTGATCTCCTGCTCCACAGCACAGTGCTTACACACACTGCACATCCAGAACTGGAACTCCGATATCACTCTTCCTGTCACTATACAGGTAGGCAACTTGCCCTCTGGCCTGAGAAAGAAAAGAAAGATAAAAGAGAGAAAAAAAGAGAGAGAAAAAGAGATTAATTCATCAAGTCGGAACGCATCATCACACATGCTAGTTTAACAAACATAATTGGGACAGTTATTTCGGTGACTCATATTTAAGTTTTGTGCTGATTACTAATTACTGGAAATAACTTTACTCCAGAAAACTTTCCCCTGTAAATGTGTGTGATGCGTATATGTGCTTTCTGGGGTTTGCAAAGAATTAATTATAATGGACAGCTTCAATGAGACAAAGAAGATACAATATTGTTGAAAATTTTGGAGTCGGTAAGATTTTTTTTTTTTTAAGAAATTAATACTTTTATTCAGCAATGATGCATCAAGTGACAGTAAAGGCATTTCTAATGTAACAAAAATTATTTAAAATAAATGCTGTTCTCATGAACTTTCTACTCCTGAAAAACAAATATATCACAGTTTCCACTAAAATACGTTGATAACATAAGCAATGTTACCTGGGCACCAAATCAGCATATTTGAATGATTTCTGAAAGCTCATGTGACACTGAAGACTGGAGTAATGATGCTGAAAACCAGCTGTGCAATCACAGGAATAAATTACATTTTAAAATAAATTCTAATAGAAAACTGATACTTTCAACTGAAATAATATTTCACAAAAATACTGTATTTTTTTTATCAAATAAATGTAGCCTTGGTAAGGATAAGAAACTTCTTTCTAAAACAAAAAAAATCTTACCGTCTCCAAACTTTTCAATGGTAGTGTATTCAATACTCTTCCCTCTGTTTTACTACCCTTTAAAGGAGGAACTGTGCTGATGTAATGTTTTGAATGGTCTGGAAATGTCCAATCACCAGGCACACTGCAGTGATTCGGGTCTACATCATGCGTGCTGATCTTTACGTCACTCATCTCACACTACTTTACACTTGCGTCACTATGACCTCACAGCTCTGTCTACCAGCTGTAATGAAGGATCCGCCTCAGTTATCGGTTAAACGAGGCCTGAGAATGTTTCCAGTGCTTCTGGCTATTGTGTTCCTGTCTTACCCATCAGTGAGACTGTCTCGCTGGCTTTGCCGGGTGTCTCGAGGGCTGTGTTTGGTGAAGATCTCCAGGGCCAGGTCTTCATAAAGCTGCCTCTGATCTGGAGTCAGTGTTTCCAGAGACTCCAGCTTAATAAAGGCGCGCGAGCAAGTACCAAACGCACAGTTGGCAGATGAGCAGATGGCTAGCAGAGAGTAAATCTCCACAGCAGGGATGATATCCTCATAGTCACGGAGATGGAGAGCTGGAAACAGAAAATAAAGAAATGATTGCATTTCTTCACATTTGAAGAACAAGATTTTAATAAGAAACACCTCTGCTGCTCACTGAAAGTTCATTTTCATACTGTGGTGCCTAAATTCACTTGTAGCATTTTAAACTGCTGCGATATGTGTTTTTACAGTTTTTACAGAATTTTTATATTAATACTTTAGATTTTATATATCCCTAACTTAAATAGCTTTTATTAAATAATTTTAAGATTTTAATATTAGTATGCCATGAAAACATTGCTAACTGAAAGACAGAGACATTAACCCGCACACATACATGCATGCATGCACACCTCTTGTCCAGGTGGTCCTGGATATGATGTCATCTGTGGTTTAAACATCTTGTCTAGACCTTCATGTAAGCAAACGTTTTTTGCAAGTGTCTATGTGTAGACTGAATGCTATAAAGACTTCACTTTGAGTTTGTTTTCTCAGTTCAGGTAAGCGATTTAACACTTTATGTTCGCAGACCAGACATACCACGCATGCATTCACTCACACACACACTCACACACACAGAAACCTATGGATAATTATATTACGGTGATCATTATAATTTTCTGCAAATGTATAATTCTGGGTAAATATCAACATACTGCACCCAAAAAATACAGACAGGAAATCATTGAAAAATTCAAACCTCTCTGATTGACTTAACAATGTAATAATATTCTAATAGTAAGTGTGTATATGCTATTTATTGCATGGGGTTGTAAGTGTTACCTGTCCTCATGGCTGCGTCCACCTTGCCTTCGTATAGCTGTCTCTGCGCAAGCAGGAAGAAATGATAGGCCTCTGCCCCACGCCAGGCGTCATCCAGGATACGGCTGTCTGAAGACGACTCATCTTCCTCTAACAGCCCTGCTAATGCACTGGTAGCCTGAAATAAATCACACACACAAATTACCCACCACTAGGCTGTAAATGAGCCCTTTATCACAACTGATTTCCTGTCGGACTCTGAGTCAGGCTGCAGCTGCACACCACAGCGCCAACAGTTACCAACTACCACAGCTCTGTCCAAAGATCCCAAATGATAATAAACCTGTACTTGGTTAGACCTGTACTAAATCTAAACTACACCCATCACCTGGAAACAGGTAACAAGAGTTTAGAACATCTACTTTGAGTACCTCGGATTTCTTGCCCTTGATTTTGCTTTGCTGTGAACTTTTGATCTGGGTGTGGAAGTTCTCCACCAGCAGGGCAGCAAGCACATACAACTTCTTCACTCGCAGCGGTCGTGTTCTCCTTTTCGCCTCTTCTTCTGCGATCTAAGGTGAAATAAAGTGTGTCATTAAAAGTATTTAACATTTACAAAATAACCAGGCTTTAAATGTGAAGAGTGTACATTGTTGCAATTCAATCATCACTAGTTTCATAACCTGAGGATCCCAATTGACAATGTTTTTTTTACACAAACTGATACTAACATACCTTAAACATGAGTTTGGCAGCATCCAGGAAGTGATGGGCTTTTCTGTAGAGCTCTACGGCCTCTAGAGTTTTGTTTTTCTCCAGCAGATGCGAGGCGTATTTGGACAGCAGAGGGCCAATTTCCTTCATACTGTGGTCTTTGGCAAGTTCAACAGCTTTGTTCCACTGAAATGTGCACACAATTGAAATGTATTTATGCTGTTGTATATTTTTTACCATCATCAAACATCTAAACATTCGTCACAGACAGGTTTCAGGAGCAGATGAGAGTGATGACGTTATAGCTGCATCTGGATCTTTGAGTAGAACTGATGATGAGCACTGTGATCTCTCTGAACCTCTCATTTAAACTAATGACAGAAGCATCATTATCTCTAAATGGCCCAAAAAAAGCCAAAGAAAAGGCAATGAGTCAGAATGCATTCAGTGAAGAGAGGGAGAAAGAGTTCTTTTGAGAAATGCATATTAAATAGGGCTGTCAAAGTCTTTAACGCAGATATCGGATAATAATTATTTCATTCATTGTGTGATTTCTAAAGACTGATCATAAATTTTACAAAAGAAACAGCACAAGTGTGTGTCTGTGAGTTGTTTTTCAGATCAGTACTTGTTGGAGAAAATACCTTCTTTATTGAAAAATTTATTTAGAAATGATATCCAGAGAAGTTTAACAAATGAAAAGCTTTATGCAAATCAAATCAAATTAATTTATGAGACTAAAAAAATCTTAAATTTCACCTGCAAGCATGACTCTTAGATAAACCTCTTAGATAAATATATGTATGAATTAATCTATAAAAGTATCCAGAAAATTACTATATTATTTAATATTATTTTCTGCTTAGATGTGAGAAATATATATTCTGAGTACTGAGTACTGATGTTCTTTGTCTTTATCTTTGCTCAGTGTCTTTATTTTTTTTCTTGTTAAAAAGGATACAGATACTTTAACTACAATGAACAGATTCATCAGAATTACTTTTTTAAATCAACTGACAGCCCTTGCAGACTGTAATATTAATATAATTGATACGAGTAACCCTCTCAGGCTCAAATTAAGTTTTAGTAACTTAGTAACTTTAGTAACCTTTAGTCAAATTTTTAGTACTCCAGATACATAAAATATGTATCTGGAGTAATAAGGTTTTTAGTTTTTAACTGTTGCAAATCAGCAACGTCTGCCTTGAGAGGGTTAATATATTATTAACACATTATACCTATAACATTCATATCATATCAAATCCATACAACAAGTGGTGTATAAACCCTCACCTGGTTTAGATGCACACAGGCATCCACAGCTGCTTTGGGCTGGTTACATTTCAGAAATGCACTGACGGCCTGCTCACACATTCCCACGGTAACAAACATCTGGCCAATGTCCTACACACACACAATAAAGCACAGGTCAAGCCATTAACACAACCTGAACCAAACAGTACTGCTTGGTCTGTTTTGAAAGAATTGGAAAGAGAGAGAGAGAGAGAGAGAGAGAGAGAAGAGAAAGCACCCACTGGTAGCAGTTTATGGTTTTCTGGTAGCGAGTTTGCAAGTCTCTCCAGACCATCATAGTCCTCCAGCATATAATAACATTCAGCCAGACGCTCCTGATTACGACCCTGAAGGTAATACTGTACTGCATTCAACCTGTGGAACACACACACTTCCAATGTCTGTCAACATGCAAATAATACAATTTATCAAGTAAAAGAAAACAGTCAAAAATTTGGACACACTGAAATGAATTTACTTATCTTAAAGACCTTTTGGTTTAATGGCTTATGCCTAAATAAGTGTTTTACACTGAAACAGATTTTACTTACAGTTCAGTTGTGTGGCTTTTGACACACACACACACACACACACACACACATTTATAAACACTTATGCATAGCCGCACTTAAACAGCCTACCATTTCTGTCTGTCTGCAAAATAGTCTCCAATGGCGTTGTAGGCCTGCTCCAGAAGAGCATCATCAGAGTCACCTGATCCGGTCTTTAACAACTGCAGAACCCTGAACCAGTCACCGAGCTTTATACGCAAACCTATTGCCAAATCCCTAGAGACCAGAGGGAGAAAGATGAAAGATGAGCATTCAAAATAAATTGATTTCTGTTGCTTTTTTCAATTTAGTTAATTAAAATGTTGGCCATAACCGCATTAAAAAAAAAAAAATACAGATCCAAACCAGAGACACTTTTGGAAATTAATTTGAGTGTGTTTTTTTTCCCAATCTAAAAATCATCCATCCCTGTACTTTATCTAATTTAGTACTCAGTTAAATTAAAATATGGTAATTTCTTGTTGTATGCCAGAAGAAATATTAATTGCTTTGTTTGGTAAAATTTTTTATAAAAAAAGTATATAATGTAGAATAAATCAATAAGCCCCAAGAAGCCGTAGTTTACAGTGAATTTATAACAGCATTGTGAAAACCCCCTTAGCTATTATAAATTCAGTGTAAACCACAGCTTCACATGACTTATTGCTTTCATAAAACAGTTATTCCATATATGTAGCAAGGTTTCAAAAAATAAAACAAAGCAAATAAAATGTAATGATATTAATAAAAACATTATTCTTCCGCCAAACAATGTAGTTCCTCAGAAACAGTTGTGGTTGCAACAAAGTGGTAGCTGAGCAACACACAGATGTAACCAAAGGTGTATGTTCATAGGCTGTATCTGAAAACTTGGGTAGCTTACTTGCTGCTTCCATATGAGGCAATGACTTTGAGGGAAGCACTTTTGCACAAAGGATTGAGGGGTAACAATGGCAGTGAAGGATACATCTATGCTGCCTTCAAAATTCGATCAGAAGAAAATACCTCCAGAGACAGGAAGTAAAGCAGAATCTGTATTCGGACATGCCTTGATGCCTTCCTGCCTTGGAATGCTGCCTTTAGAGCTTTCGGACTCAGCTATAGAGTAATTTACAACAGCTTCGAACACGGCTCAACCAATCATAATCAAGGACATTTGTAACATTTGTAAAACAGTGTTAAAGTAGAGACTTTACCAAAGCATGTAGTTTTAGTGAGGTGAACACTGAATGTGTAGCATGTGGTGCTTGTTAATTTGAATCCTGCTCAGTCTTATATTTTCAGTGTTACTATTTATAAACTATTATATTTCTGAATATTTTAAAGGGGGGGTGAAATGCTCATTTTCACTCAATATCCTGTTAATCTTGAGTACCTATAGAGTAGTACTGCATCCTTCATAACTCCAAAAAGTCTTTAGTTTTATTATATTCATAAGAGAAATATAGTCTGTACCGATTTTTCCTGGAAAAACACGACCGGCTGGAGGCGTGACGTGTGGGCGGAGCTAAAGAATCACGAGCGCGAGTAAGCTTTTGCCTTGAGAGCGTTTGGAAGCTGTGACATTACCGTGAGGAAAAAAACATCCAAAACAAACCATGGCTAACAGTCAGATTCAGATGTATATTTATGATCCAGAATCAGATCCAGAGGCTGAAATTTAACAAGAGCAGCATCAGCAACGACGTCTCTATGTGGTATGTACTGAAACTGTATATATTTGCTTAGCAGTTTTGGAAAATGACTAAGTTCCACTTTATGTCGTCTTTTTTTTTTTAAGCTGTAAATGTGGAAAGTGCAGTTTGATGACAACATCGCATGTTGTTTACTTGATGTGCTTACGCGCCGATAGCTAAGTTAACAACACAGAGATATTTGAAGCAGTTTTACTCACCGCCTGCGGTTTCAACACACGATCGTGACCCTTTTTCGTTGGGACTGCATTATCCTTAAGAAATAAACGATGTGCAAATCCATGGGTCAAACTGGGCCTTGTGAACAAGCATCTTCGAAATGCAGGGAACAAACAAAAACACTTGCACAACTCCGTTGATGCTCTGTAAAAATAAACTCCATCCACTGGTCCCTTAATGCTGTTTCTCTTTTGGTAATCTGTGCAGGGTTGTCTTGCCCTGGCAACCAAAAACACACTTCTTTTGTGACATTTCGCAACGCTCTCGCTCTGATCAGTGAATGAATGTCTGTGCTCTCACTCAGTGCTCTGCTATACGGGAGCGCGCACTCTTCCGGCAGAAGTGCCCTTAAGACCCATATAAGAAAATTCTGCTCCATCTAACGTCACACAGACCCATACTCGAAAAAAACTTTCCGAAACTTGTGACAAACCGGAAGGAGTATTTTAGGGGAAAAAATACTCCTTCAAACGTACAACTTAATTTTTGAAACTTTGTCCATGTTTAGCATGGGATTCCAACTCTTTAACAGTGTAAAAAACTCAGTATGCATGAAATAGCATTTCACCCCCCCCCCCTTAAATTAGTTTTTCAGTTTTAGCAATGTCATTATGTGCTTTTGTTATTTTTATTAGTTTCTTTTTTAATATTTTATTATTCATCTTCAATTTATTTTTCAGTTTTAGCTTTAGCAAATTAAAAATTAAGCTTTTAATTTTATATGTATGTATTCTTTCTATTTTTGAAACAGTAGTTTTAGTTAACAGCAACACAATTCAACCAAATTAATTTAACAGTGCTATTTTTTAAGTGAAGTGTTCTTGTCTACACAGATTTCGCACAGGATATGAATCTCCTCGAGGTTTGTGTATGACAGCATGCATATGTCTGTGTGTACCTGCGGTCCATGTCCAGGTACATCCTCTCTGCCTCCTCAAACCTGCTAAAGTAAGCAGCTACCTCGGCTTGTTTCATGGCTTCACTTTGTAGGTTGCTCAGTCTCTTGACAAATTCAATGCCCTGGTAGTCTCTACAGCGCACAAACGCCTGTTCAGCCATCTTCAAATCCAGCTTCTGCAGTGCTGCTTCTGCCAACAGACGCCTGGAAGTGCATGCACAGATACAACTGACTGAATGTTCAACCGTCAAATACTGGAGGTCTGAAAACTTCACACTAACTCCCGTATTTGAGATTACATGGCATCTAGTATATGATACACTAGCACTAACAAAATTATTTGATCAGAGTATTTGGATCATATTTGATCTCAACAAAGACAAATCTGGACATTAACAAAATGACACTGATAATGTTTCAGCTGCATTTAGTTAAATCTGTTTGACTGATGACACCCTGGACAGTTTTAGAGAACTGAACCACAAAAAGTGACCAAGGATTGTGAAGTGACTGTGTCCAGGATCTTTGCATGCACTCATGGAAAGCTAAGAAAACCTTTGACCTCTGACATGTTGGCATGTTAAGGATGAGTAAAATCAAACAACAGAGCCTTTGAGCTCTCACGCTCGTATTAAAGCAAACACACCCAAACTGAAAGAGAGAGCTGACACAGCTCTTTTTTTCTTTACACCATATTCCTGTAGGATTCCTTCTCCAGTTCCCGTCTGACAGTATTAACAGCAACTCCCTTGACAATGCACTAAAAGGTGAATCTACTTTTCCTTTTTACTCCAAAATCAAAGAAAGAGAAAAGAAACCTATATTTAAACATGTAGATTAGAGACAGCATAGCAAATACTAATAAACAAAAAAAGACTTCAATATAATTAATATGATTTTAGCAAGATACAGTCATTTATTGATATTTTTTCTAGATTATGGGGTTAAACGTGATCTGGATGTGGCCTTAACTAGTTTTGAGAGATCCACTTCTAAATTATTCAACAACTGGTAAAACTGTGAAGAGTCCAGTCAATGTATGTTAGATCTCTGGGTTTACCTCCCTGCTTGTGTAGCAAGAGTCCGATCTGAAATTCCTCCTTGTGCTGTGAGAACTGACAGAGCCACTAAAACTCCAGTGGTTTGTTAAATCAATAGAGCCACTCCAAGACTGCTTTGCTTTATGACTACAGGTAACATCATTCTCTCTTTCATCACAGTCTTAGAAAACCATAAATAATTACACAGTAACGTGCCTGTTTACGTTAATTTATTTGATTCCACTCTATCCGGGTTTCCCTTTCTTAAATGGCCAGACAGATACTGAAAGACAAAGCTCTCCAGGAACCAGAAGTGTGCTGTCTTATTGGTTTCATTTTGTCCTGCCAGTGCCAGGATCATCATTCAGATCATAAAACTGTAGCTCACAATTCATTCAGAGTATAAATTTGGACCACATACTTTCCACTTCCAGGAAACGCACACATTGCCAAGTTGCAAACTCTTAAATCTCTAAAATCTAAAACAAACACAGTCCTGCTAAACACATACACAAATACACAAACCCACACAGTATGTTTTGACACACTGTTCCGTACTGCCTATGCCTATGCTTTCATTCATGTATTCCTCTTTCCGTATGCAGGTTTGCTTGAATAAATTAACCAAACCGCCCCATTTATTGTGTGGAATGAGTGTGTGCCTCACCAGAGACGTGGATGGGGATTGTCCTCAATAAACTGAGAAGCATCTTCAATTCCAACCTTCTCAATAAGTGCCCTGCTGTCCCTCAGCGAGCGGATCTCGAAGTTTATTAAATAATCTTTATTTGGAACCTCTGGATCCTGAAAGATTATTATTATTTTAAAAAATTATATTCAGGATTCACAAAACTTAATTAAGATATTAAAATGTAAATAACATTTAAAAATTAATGATAATAATAATAATAATTTTATAGAAATTATAACAATTTAGCAGAGCACAGCTAATATATATAGGCTTTGTTTTAGGATTTTGGTCATTTCCAATATACGATTATGTTATTTTTCAGCCCTGAAAATCTCAATTTAAAAATTCACTGAATAATTTTAAACAAACTCAAACTCAGCTACGAATTATTCCAATATATTCCAACCAACCCTCATGATCTCATCCAGAAGAACAGATTTGATCTCCAGATCCTCAAAGTGGCAGATGAAGCCAGACGTTTGAATCGGTTCCTGTGTTCAAAACACAACACACATAAGAACTTGTCAGGAGAAT
The DNA here is from genome assembly GCF_003368295.1 of Carassius auratus. Lineage (NCBI taxonomy): Eukaryota > Metazoa > Chordata > Actinopteri > Cypriniformes > Cyprinidae > Carassius > Carassius auratus. Next base: position 8,255,508 of record NC_039280.1, read on the forward strand.
GTTCCCACTAATACCGCTGCAAATTAAAACAACTGAAGTAACAGAATTTGTTGTATGGAAGTTAAAACTGATTAATTATGATTATATATATATATATATATATATATATATATATATATATATATAATATTTGTGTGAATATTGCTTATAATGTGTGAACTGGACCCGTAAGCTACCTGCTCTCTTTCTGAGAATGAAGAAAAAAGCTCTGCTGAATCTCTACAGTGGGTGGTCTGATCTACAGGCCATGTGCTCTGTGATTTACTGAAGCTGGCATGTGTGTGTGTGTGTGTGTGTGTGTGTGTGTGTGCGTGTGTGTGCGTTTGTTTGAAAACGGCTGCACTTTCTGAAAAGTGCATTAGCTCTGACAAAACTATCACTCTTTCTAGCCACAACACTCAACATATATGTATATATGAATAATTAACTCTTTCTCTATGCCTCACCTCTGGGTCCAGGTTTCTAAAGACATACATTCTGGTTTTCTCCATCATGGAGAACAGATCTGGGTTGTCATTAGCCCATTTCATATCCCAGACATCCTTGCGCTCAAATTTGGATGGATCTCCAGCTGTGGACCCGCCCTCTGCATCCCCTGACGAAGCCCGTGTCTCTACGTCCAAAAACGTCAACACACCCGTAATGTCTATAATAGCCAGCCGGCTAGAAAAAGACAATTATTTTAAAACAAACTCTCGCTATACAAGCAGGAAAAACGAGCGAGTAGTCTGATCTAATATTACAATTGGATAAAAACTGAGACAAAAAAAAGAGAGAAATCAGACCTGGAGTTACAATTGAGGGACAGCTGATACGGTCTGGAGGTCAGGGAATATTTCTGCAGGAGGGTGATGTTGGGCAGGCTGTATCTCTGTAGGATACCAGACTCACGGCCCTGCAGACATCACAACCTCATATAAATAACGCAGAAACTTTGTGATGAAAAAGCATGTGTCCTTGTGTAAATCAGACGTACCACTAGAAGCACTCTGTCTGATGCTGTAATGCAGCAGATCGGATCTCTTGTGGCCTGAAACAAACAAACAAACAAAAACATCTCACTGTCATGACAATTTTCTCAGGGCAGTCATATGAAAAAGTAGACTGCAGCCTCCATACTTATTGTAAATACAAGTTTAGATGACAACTGGATCACTTAGAAGCGTCTTATGTGAACCATGTCACATAAAAATGTGTGGATCAAGGAAAACATAGCACAACTATGAAATAATTCATAAGCAGACTAGCGGAGCAGTGTTCTATGACAGTTTTTCCCACTAATCCTCTCACGAGAGGCTAATAGAGCCACATGTAAGTGTCTGTGCTGAGTGTACTCACTGTGAAGGCTTTGGCAAAGTTCAGTGTCCCATCTGATGTTCCGCTTGGACTGTCATCGATGTGATAAACCCTAGAGAAAAGAGTCAGCAAGACAGAGTGAAAAGAGACAGTGTGCAGGTAAAGTGAGGAAGAATAAGCAAGAGAGGCAACGCCTTAGTGTATTTCTATCATGTTGAAGGGAAACAGAACACTGGGTCCCGTTCCAGAGTGTGGGTCGCAGGATTTCATCACACAGCCTTGAACAGAACTTTTTCAAGTGCTGCCGTCAGCGAGCACACCCTCACACTATCCCGAGAGACAGACAGGCAGACAGACTGCCCACAGACTGTACGCCACAATAAGGAACATCACTTCATCTGATGAAAGCTTACGTATTACACAGAGCTGCTTTTTTCATTCAGCCACTGAGACTGAGACATGGGACAAAGCATGTACAACAAATTCTGAAATAAATCTTAATATTAGTTAATATGTTCTTAAAACAAAAGTAAAATTTTCTTTTTTTTTTTTTAAATTATGACATGATCACTATGTCCTCCTTGTATACTTAGCAAAAAATAAAATGATTACTGCATTTAATACTTGTGTATTTGTTGCTGACTGACAATGCTGAATGGCAGGCAAAGTAAAAATTGAAATTAATTAATACATTCATTGAGCATGCATTAAATTGATCAAAAGTGGGGAAAAAAACCTGTATTATTATATGTTTTTATAGAGGCATTATGTTTATAGCAAGATTTCTATTCACCAAAAATTCCTGGAAAAATTAATCACAGTCTCCACAAAAAATAGTGTATTAAGCAGTGCAAAAACAGTTCTTATTATCATCAATGTTAAAAACAATCTAACACTGATAATACGTTGAAAAAATGATTTCTGAAGAATCATGAGTCAAAACTAGGGTATTGATGAAGAAAATTCACTGGGATAAAAATATATATATTTAAATATTATTATAAATTGCAATAATACATTTCATCTTTCTGATCAAATAAATGCAGCCTTTGTGAGCATAAGAGATTCAAATTCATGAAAATCTTACCAACACTAAACTTTAAATTGTAAAAGATGATAAAAGTGCAGATTTCAACAAAAAATATTTTAAGGCTTGGAACAACATGAAGGTGAGTAATTAATGACAGAATTTTTTATTTTGGGTTGAACTATCCCTTTAAATCCCTCTCTAAGCACTGGTGACCCACTACTGGTGACCTTTGACCCTCACCTCTCTCGACCTTCCTTTCTTGTCTTGGCGACCTGGTTGATTTCAAGAGCAGTGAGTTTCTTAGCAACACGATACTGCCAAACATAAAATGCTTCCTTAGATGCAGCAATCACGTGAGTCTTCGTCATAGTGACAAACAGAGGGTCTGTATCAGCAAACAGAGAGTAACAAAAATTGTGAAGGAACAGATAGAATGTATTAATTTCACTCTGTGGAAAGTGAAGAATGAGAAATTACAGTTACATCATTATTTAAAAACAAACAAACAGGTGACATTAGCTTATCTAAACATCAAAGCTATCTGTTGAAGGTTTGTGCGATTTCAAAAGGCTGTTGAAAATCACACAACCTTTATTCAGAGCAGGATTCAAAGACAGATTTCGCATAAAAATATGTTTTTCTATGAATAACTACAGATTCTGTTGTGTGTTGCTGTTCCGACTCTGAAATCTGTTCAGAAAGATCAGGCTGAATCTCTGGAACAGATCTGCTCTCTCAACCAGGAGAGGAATTTAGCGGGATACCTATGGGAGTGGCAGGAAAGGAGCCGGGATTCCCACCGCAGCTTTCATACTGTTTAAGTTTGTTTAAGCTAAGTTGTGCATTTATATATTTATTTGCTTCTGGGTCTTCATAACCCTTGCTTAGAGTTTATTTTGCAATAATGAACTTCTGAATCTGCATGATCCCTTCCATATAGAAATAGTAAAAACTCTTTTACCCACCGATGTCAATATATTTAGAGTCCTGTGGTGTTCCAATGGAGTTACACAACACCAGAGCATACTGTGAACAAAGGATAGACAGGCATCTCTTTACTACATGGATACACTTCCTAAAACAGCATTACGGAAATATCTGAAAGTTTTTTTGTTTTTTTTTTGCTGATGTTCATAATACCTTTCTCCTCTTAGACCGATCCTTTGAGGTGTTTTGATTGGACAGCTCATTAAATGCCTGTGGTAAAGTGTTGCATCTGGTGCTTAAGAACAGCTTTCTCAGGTTTAGCATAATTAAATTCTACATTACATCATCTTTCCACTGTCCTCTGTCCTACTAAATTTAGATCTGGTTCAGAGTTGTTAGTTGTTTAGTTCTTACTTTGTAAAATGTCATGATACAGTCACATCTGTAAGTTTGATCAGGTTTCTCATGGTCTAAGAAAACAGCTACAGTCATGCATTACTGTAAAAGGGATACTCCACTCCAAAATGAACATTTTGTCATTAATCACTTAATAAAAACCATGTCGTTCCAAACCCATAAAAGCTTTATTCGTCTTCGGAACACGATATTTTAGATGAAAACCAGGAGGCTTGTGACTGTCCCATAGACTGCCAAGTAAATTACACTGTCACGGTCCAGAAAACTATGAAAGACATTGTCAGAATAGTCCGTCTACCATCAGTGGTTCAACCGTTACATTATGAAGCCACATCAATCAAACTGCATATGCTCTTGTGTCAGCCGCACACAAGGATGTGCTGTTTTCTTTCAAATAAAAGCATAAATACACATAGAAACAGCGCATCCTTGTGGTGGCAGTTTGAGTGATGTGGAGAGATACAGAGGAGACTGTTAACAAAGGACTGTTGAATAAAGTCGTTATTTTTGTTTTATTCGTGTACAAAAAGTATTCTCCTTGCTTTATAATGTTACAGTTGAACCACTTATGGCAGATGGACTATTTATGACGATGCTCTTCATACTTTTCTGGACTGTGACAGTGTAACTTACTTGGCAGTCTATGGGACAGTCACAAGCCTTCCGGTTTTCATCCAAAATATCTTAAATTGTGATCCGAAGATGAACAAAGCTTTGATGGGTTTGGAACGTCACTAATGACAAAGATTTCATTTTGGGGTGGAGTATCCCTTTAAACCTCTCCTGTCTGTTACTTTCTGGTATCTGTGATCAGATACATATGGAAATATTTCATTGTTTTTTAACTACATTGGGATATAAGAGGTGTCTTTACCGTAGCTGATCCAGTAGCTGATCCAGCCTCAGTCTCAGTGTCCTCCTGAAAAATAAATAAAAAAAGATATGTAACAGATATGACTTTTGATTTGATGTAAAACAATATTCTTACTTACAATATCCCTCTTCATCAGAAAAAAGCTGAACAGATCCCCGTTTTAGTACCTGTGGATGTGTGTCGTCTGCTTTGGTGGCCAAAATGCAAAAATCTCCACATGTGGTGATGGACATGAGACTCTTGACGTATTTCACAAACTTCTCATTATTCTTAGTGTCCCAGAACACCACACTGTACTCCAGTCTATCAGGCCGTGTGTATGCATACACCACTGTGTTACTGCAGTAACCCCACTACAGAAACAGAGTAAGATGTTATCTCAGAGAGCGGGGAAAAAATATTTTATAGCCATTATTTCCAGCTAAATTACCTTGTAATCTGGCCGAATGTTAGCAAAATAAATGTAAGAATCTACAGCTAGGCCAATTCGTAGTCCTCCACCTTCCCATGATACAGCAGTCATCTGCTTGCCCGGAACCTTCAGAGTCCGTAAGTGCTAGACACGTGATGACATCAGATATAAGTGCATCAGCAGTAACAAGTTTGGGATGAGTTTGATTTTTTTTAGTTTAAGGAAATAATACTTTTAATCAGAAAGAATGCATTAAATTGATCAAAAAATACAATAAAGACATTTATATTGTTACAACATATTTCTATTTGTATCTCAAATAAATGCAGTTCTTTTGAACTAGTCATCAATAAGGGTATCACAGTTTCCACAAAAAATAAAGTGGAAATTGTTTTAACATTGATAATAATAAAAAATGTTTCTTGAGCAACAAATCAACATATTAAATTATTTCTGAAGGATCATGTGACACTGAGGACTGGAGCGACAGCTTCCAATAATGCAGCGTTGCCATGACAGGAATACATTTCATTGTAAAATAAATTAAAATAGAAAACAGGTTATTCATATTTGTAATAATCTTTCAAAATATTGCTTATTTTACTATACTTTTAAGAGACTTTTTCAAAAACATGACAAAAGTCTTAGTGAACAATTGTTTATGACAAGATATATTATCTTTTGTAGAACCTGAAATATGTCTGTATGAAGCATGTGTGTGATCAGTACTCGCCTCTCCAAACGGTGTGTAGAACTGAACAGCATTTATGTCTTTCTCTGCTCCGCTGTTTCTGAGTGATCCTGCTATAGCTAGAACACTGCCACAGTGATTCCACTGGATACTGGCCACATGCCACATACCCGTCTCGATGATCACAGGACCTTCACACATACGCACACACAGGTCTGAATGAATGTCACTTAGTATGCACAAAGAGACATAAAGGATGCATAAACTCACTTTCATCACTCTCGTGCCTCATCACTTGGCAGTGCCCGTTAGTGAAGCAAACAGCTAGGCAGGGACAGTCTGGCTCCAGATACCCCTCTGTGCCGGGGTACCAGTGAATACCTGATATGCTGAGGGCACCTGTTGCATTGGCCAAACAACTCATGGTCATCTTCATCTGGGCATAAACACACACAATAAGAGCAAATTTGTGTTTTGAATAGCAGTACTACTCAAACTGACTGGATAATATTGAAAAACTCAGGACCCCAGAGGAAAACTAGTAAAAGTAGCTGAATAAAAACACAATGATGAACAGAGAGTGTTTCCAGTGTCTCAGCACTCACAATGAAGTTTCCCTGGTTGTCGTAGATGTGGATCTCTCCATTGGCCATCCCAAACAGCAGGATCTTACTGTCTGGAGACCAGGCCACATGTGCCAACTGGGTACCCTTAAGTTCTTTACCCCAGATCCTGTTACCTGCAAGATCACAAAACAAACACACACACACACACACCTTTATATTCACACTAATACAATTTACAAGCATGAAAAGTCAAAACTATATAATAAAACAACAAACACCTATATCTTGATGGATTTGTTGCTTTTTAATAAATAAGAAAATAATTTTATATTACAATCAAATATAAAAAAAGTAAAACACCAGGTGAACAGGGTAAAATAATGAATAGATGTCACCACACTTCACCAGTTTATTACATTAAAAATAACATAATATGGATGACAAGTTTTCTTAACTGTTATGTTTGTATATGTTAATTATAAACTGTCAATTTAAATATGTTCTAATTTGTATGTATTTCTAGGACAGAACTCTTAACATTGGACAAGCCAGGTTTAAAATTCTTGTTTGATTTTGTTGACATGTAAGAGTTACCTTATTTTATTTTGTATATCTATTTTCATCATTCCTTAATAAAAAAATAAAAAATACAGTCAACAGCCAGAAAAATAATTAAGGAATTAATGTCTTTTTAGAATGAAACGTTGCATTAAAAAACAATTATATATAAACAAACCTCTCTTTATAAAACTTCAGAGTATAATCTAGTGTATGTATTCCCTCAACATTTAGACAGGATCATATAACCCCACTACTTAAGAAACCCACCCTCAACCCATCTCTTTTAGAGAGCTACAGACTAGTTTCCCTTCTTCCTTCATTGCTAAAACACTTGAACGAGCTGTGTTCAACCAAGTCTCTCTCTTTCTCACATAGAACAAACTCCTTGACACCAACCAATCTGGCTTCAGAAGTGGACATTCAACCTTGCTCTCAGTTGTTGAAGTCTTAAGACTGGCAAAACTGTATTTAAAATCATCAATACTCATTCTTGCTTGATCTGTCAGCTTCTTTTGATACGGTTAACCAACAGATCCTCCTGTCAACCATATTGGCAAAGGGCATCTTAGGAACCGCACTCCAGTTTGAGTTCTACCAATCAGATAGGTCCTTCAAAGTATCTTGGAATGGTGAGGTGTCCAATTACTGGGGTGCCCCAGGGCTCAGTTCTTGGACCCCTTCTCTTCTATGTCTACATGGCATCATTAGGTTCTGTCATTTAGAAACAAGGCTTTTCATACCACTGCTATGCTAATGACACTCAACTCTACCTCTCATTCCATCTGATGATCCAACGGTAGCTACTCGCATCTCAGCTTGTCTAACAGACATTTCTTGCTGGATGAAGGACCATCACCTCAACTCAACCTTGCTAAGACAGAACTGCTTGTGGTTCCAGTAAACCCATTGTTTCGTCACAATTTCACCATCCAGTTATGCACATCAACCATAACTCCTTCAAAAACAGCCAGAAACCCTGGAGTTGTGACTGATTATCGGCTGACTTTCTCAGACCACATTGCTAAAACTGTCCGGTCCTGCAGATTTGCTTTATTCAACATAAAGAGGATAAGGCCTTTTCTTTTGGAACATGCTGCACAACTCCTTGTCCAAGCTCTTGTTCTGTCCAGGCTGGACTATTGCAATGCTCTCTTTGCAGGTCTTCCAGCCAGTTCTACCAAACCATTACAATTAATCTTTTTGTTTTCTAGCTGTTTTATTTTCATCTATTATACAATTAAAAACAGCAACAACAAAAAAAATACCTCTAACACTAGCTTGCTCTATTCTTCTTCTATTCTATCTGTTTTCTTTGTATTCATTATATTTAAAAAAAAAAAAAAAAAAAGCCCTTGCTATGTGTACTGCCTTAAGCTGACTGAGACTTGTTATAGCACTTGTATATCATTGCACTTTTGTTGATTTTGATTGCTTACATTGTTCTCATTTGTAAGTCGCTTTGGATAAAAGAGTCTGCTAAATGACTAAATGTAAATGTAAACATATGTGACTGCTACTGAAGTTGAGATTTCTGGCTCAGTGCAGTAGAAAAAAAAATATTTTGAGACAATGGCATTTAAAGATATGTAGTGCAATTGAAATCTACATACACAAATGAATATATTGCATGTAAATCTTTTTTCATGTAAAGTTTATTTTGGATGTTTTCTTTTCACTGTTCTTAAAATCATATGAAACCCAAAAAATACAAAATCACAAATGTGTCCAGTGTACAAAAAATGATTTGCCGTAGTGTTTTGACTTAAAAATAAGAAAATGAATAATAATTATAATTAAAACAGTCCTGTGCTCACCATCCACCGAGCCCACAATCACAGCACCGTCCTCATACACAATACAGATCTTCAGACCATCAGCATTCCAGCTCATGCTCCTCACCACAGATTTATTCCTGTTATTAATCATTTCTTCATACCATGAACCTGTTTGACACACAAAATTACAAAACAAAATGTGTCACACAAGTGTATTGGCTGGAGTTTTATATTCATCATATATTACTGTATTTTCTATATGGTTTATAGTTATATATCTATGGTTTATATGATGTTTACCTTTGTAAAGCATCCAGACAATAATGAGCCCATTCTGGTCACTGGTGGTCAGTTTCTGGTATTGTTCATTCCAAGTCACAACCTGAACTGCACCTGCATAGCAAAATTAAAACTCAGAGAGTAAGAACACACAGAAACTAAAACAAACACACAGACATTGAGCTGACACATCTCCTCTATCTTTCTTACCACTGTGTCCCTCCAGTGTCTGATTCATAGAGAGGTTGCTGGGAGCTGCCAAGCCTTTCAGTTTGGCATCATCTAAGAAAAATAAATGTACTTTTGGTTGATTGATGGATTTCGTTCAAAGTCCTATTTTTAATATATAGAAGTTAATCATTCACATTGGTGTTCATATTTTGTCTGTACATGTAGAAGTACTGGCAGTTCAGGTTCTCACCTGTATAAGTCTCAAGTTTGAGAACTTTTAAAAGGCCATCCTCTCCTCCGCATGCGATGAAACCTTGGTCTTTGTTCCAAGACACACACTTTAAAACGGTATTGTTTGGAATCGCAATCTGAGAACACACAACAAAGCCAACGGCCCTGATAAACAAATTGTATACGCAGAAGCAGCTATCATTATGATTAAAACGAATGAAAATTACTAACAGCAAACCCTTAAAACAATCACGCGTTCAATCAGAGAAAAATATTAATACAGCAGTAATATTTTTATAATGCTAGCAGTAAATTAATAGTTACGATGCAATATTTCACGTTACCTTCTTACTGAGATAAATAAACATCTTTGCTTTAGCTTAGCTTGCTAGCCTGCCTCAGCGTTATGAAACAAATTTCTCTAGGTGTTTAGGGGAGTGCTAAAAGTTGTTTGGTCCCGATGACTGTTTTGGATTTCACCGTTGTCTTCTTTTAAATAAAATGTTTCATAAACCCGTTCTTCAAGGCATTTGAATTATCGGTCTATGTTCCATGCATGTACGCTGCTGTAAAACGGTTTGCTTGGTTTCTAGGTAACCGAAACCCGGAAATGATGTTTGGTTAAGGCGTTCATGGTATTTGTAGTTCTAATTCTCTACTCATCATGAAACATTTTTAACTGAATCCTTTGTAATAACAAAATTTTTTTATGAATTCCTAATAAATTCTAAAATTATCTTGATTAATTTTTAGGCATAATTATGATTATAGGTAGCTGACATGAAATACATTATGGAAAGTTGCCATTTCCTGCACATTGACATGTTTAACTACATCCCAAAGTAATTCAAACAGCATTTTGGTATTTATTCAAAGTATTAATTAGCTAGTTACAAAGAGTAGGCTAAGAAAAAAACTTTTTCAATAGTTTACAGTCACTGTCACACCAAGCACAACTAATATAATATGTTAGCCTTTAATGCAAATATAACACAAAAAAGAAAATAACATCAAAGAATATTTTTATTTGTTAGAATTTGTTAATGTGTGTGGGTGTGTGTGTGTGTGTGCAAGTAATTAAAATAGGCAACAAAATAAAATGAAAATGATGTGTTTTCTTTACATTTTATTATTACATTTACTATTTTTTTCCCAAAACAAAAGGAAATTTATTTAAAACATGTAACACTTTGGGTCAGCAAAGTGAATTTGATTTATGATGATAACTCAAATATCATACTCAGAATATAACAGAATCTACAATAATTATAAGCAGAATATGAAGTAGCCTAAGATTAAACAATCAAAATGGGGAATACATGGGATACATTGTAGGCAGCTAATGAGAGATTAAATTGTTGTTGTTTTTTTCTTCTTTTGCTTCTTCTTTCTTTTTAGAACAAGCTGTTTACAGTCCCATCCTCCTCTCTAGGCACGACGGAGATCAAACTGCTGCACTCTGTTTGAGATGTCATCCAGTAAGTAACAGTTAAGAAAAACATCACCCGTCATGATCATCAGGATTACTATTTGGATTGATTTCCTGATGAACACCAGCTTTGGAGAGAAACCAATATGACTATTAAAACATCATAAACCCTGTCCACTATGTGACTGCTGCAAAAAAAATAAAACAAAAAATAAAACTCTCAGGACATGGAAAGTTTATCAGACTGAGAGAGTTATTCAATTAGGATAGGTGGCAAACAAATGCTGTATTAATCTGAAAGGATATGTCTGCTGGTGAGAGATTGTATACTGTTCTGGATCTTCCTCTGAAATGCGATCTGAGCTTCACACATGCAGGCATTCTCAGTCAGATCTCCTCTTGCCTCTTCTGTAAAAGAAACAGACATGTTTTACTGTGAACTTAAAATGCTACCAATCTTTTCTTCACTCCTCAATTTATAGCCGTCATCATTGGCATACATGTAAGTATTATCACTGCATGTATAATGACAATTTTAAAAACAAACTATTAGAGCACATAAACATAAACATTCCAGGGCACTCCATTAAACATTCCATTAAACACATTGATTTATAATTCAGATAAAATGTCTGATTTCAATGGCATTTTTATTTGAAATATATTATTACTTATTTTCATCCAAAAAGCATTTCTGTGCACAAAAGTTACTGGATGCATTTCTTCAGAATGCATCAAAAAATATATTCTTCATGATATGCATCAAATTTTCTAATGATTTGATGCATATTTTTTGACAAACCATTGGTCTGCTTAGAGCACGTTTTCTTGTCAGAGTTGATTACATATCCCTCTCTGCACTTGCAGAAATAAGAGGCATTGTTGTTGACACAAATATGTTGGCAGTTGTGCCCAAGCGCACAAGCATCGAAACCTGTAAATTCAACGGAATCAGCAAAAAACACATCACTATTGACCAACCAAAAAAAAAATTCAATATTACATATGAAATAATATTATATATTAAAATATTTATTATATTAAACATTATTGATCAGTCAGTGAGGAATTTGTTTAATTTCAAATTAAATGTATTTATAGAAATATAATTTAAATAATTACAGTTGAGATATTTTTATAATACAATTTTTTTTATTATTAAATTAAAACATGATCTAATTGATTATAAACAGTTTTCCCCAACAAAATAGGATCTTTATTCTCTTACCACAGAGTGTCTCCCTGAACTTAGATGTTAGTTTCTCGATCACTCCATATGTCTCCACATAGAACACATGGTCATCCAGAGGCTGACTGGCCATCTGTTTAAGAGACCGCATATCTGCTCTGTCCACTCCGACAGCATATATTTCAATTCCAGAAGCCCTTGCTGCTGCTGCCACCTCTTCAACTTTATCTTGCGGCCTTCCATCGGTCACAATGATGGCCACCTTACCGATGTTCTTTTTTAGTGGCCGGGCCCCAGCACCCTCTGTAAAAACCTGCTCCATGGCGGTTTTGATAGCCAGGCCAGTCATAGTTCCTGTTGAGAGTGGATCAATACGGGAGAAGGCCTGCTTGACCTCGGCCTTACTGAAGAACTTTTTCAGAAGGAACTCAATGTTGACAGTGCTGGCGTAGTTGACCAGGGCAACTCGTGTGGCATCGGTTCCGATATCAAGAGAATCAACCATTTCAGAGAGGAAGATTTTGACCTTTTCGAACTCTGCAGGACGGACGCTACGAGAACTGTCAATGATAAAAACCAGGTCTAGAGGACGGCTCTTGCAGAGCTGTGCTGGAGCTGTAAGACATAAGTAATTCATTGAAAAATTGTGTCACATTATCATTAAAATGATTAAAAAGTGCAAAGTCTGATGCTGAAAGAAAAAAAGAGAGAGAGAGGCTCCTCAGTTAGTGCAGAGCTGTAAATAAAAAAAGAAATAAACTGAGTTAATCCCATTTGTGCTAAACAATTGCATTTCTGTTGACGATAAGCTTGGCATTAGCAAAAATGGCCTCATTAATGCCATTTGTCCTGCTTGTTCAATGCTAAATGACCAGAGGTATAACAACATATCGCAATACAAAAATGCAACATGTATGATGGATAGTGACAATTTTGTGTATAATAAAGAAAAATAATGCAATAGAAGACTTGCATTCTGACGGCACCCATTCATTGCTGAGGATCGACTGGTGAGCAAGTAATGCAAAATTTCTCACAATATGTTCTGTTAAAAAAACAAACTCATCTACATCTTGGATGGTCAGAGGATGGGTAACTTTTAACAAATCTTGAACGATTTTCTTTTATCATACATCTTAGAAGTAATAAATAAAAAACTGTACAACTTTAACTGATTGTGATACTACAAGTATTGAGAGAGCATCATATTGTAAAATCAGTGTTGTGTATCAAACTGAATTGTGGCATGAATATATTGTTATAACCCTATAAATGACCATTCACTTGTTTATGATTTCCCCTTGAAAAGAGAGAGAGAAAGAAAAGAAGAGTAATATTATTAAGAGGGACTTAAGAGGACCAGACTGGTCGTCTGCACCCGGTGGGGTGGGATTGGTCTACCTGGGTCAGTGGAAGGTTCGGCAGGGGCAGGTGTGCCATGAGGGGTACTGACCGGCTCTGGAGTGGTTGCTGTGGTTGTTGTGGTTGTTGTGATTGCTGTGGTTGTTGTGGTTGCTGTGGTTGTAGTGGTTGTAGTCTGTGTTGGAGGTGGAGGGGGTAGGGTGGCTACCTTGGTGAGTGGCATGGGCACTGTAGGGACAGGTAGCACCACCAGAATTCTGGGAGGTGTGGGCACAACTGACCGGACAGGATGGACAGGTGAGATGGGTCGGACTGGTAAGACAGGACGGTGGTAGATAAAGGGAGGCCCTTTCCAGGGCGGCCGCTGGGGATGATGCTGATGAGGGTTGCGATGATGATAGCTGTAAAACCTGTGATTAAAGCCATGAGCTTTGTTTGGTTATAGAGAAAGTGAGCGAAAGAGAGGGTAAACAGAAACATAGAAATACAAAGAGTAAAAAGAGAGAAAAAGCGGAGAATCCATAGACAGATGAAAAGTAAAAAACAAAGGAGAAAGACAAGGTGGGAGCATGAAAAGGAGAATTAGAATAAGAAAGGAGGGAGAGAAGCATTAAAGTAAGCCATTACTATTGGTTTAAAGCAAAATGATATTGATGTGGGTTTAAGGTGACACTTTTTGGTTGTTAGCAAAAGCATTTTCAAGCAGTGAGGCAAGGTCAATTGCCTGTTCAGAGGTTCTCTGTGAATGACTGCAACATTAACATGTCAACCTGAAGGAAAAACACATTGTAGCTCCAGATCCACTTCTAATTAAAAAATAATAATAATAATAAATATTGTATTTAAGGGACAGAAGTATTTAGCATTGCTACATTAATGATTTCAGTTAAAAGATATTACACAAATTTAAGGAAAAAGAATGAATGTAGTACAGTTCTGAAAGAATTTTCTTAAAGCTCACAAATCATCTAGAGCCATCATTTTGCGAAGTCAATTAAACAAGTAACATTAATACGATTTTTAATGAACAATAGAAAACAAGATTTTTATGCTTTAATTATTACTGTAATGCAATAGCTTCTAGAATCACTGTTCCCAAGGTTTTAGAAGTCTAAAGGTCTCTGATCTATCATTAAGCAATCATTGAGAAAGACAAAAAAAAAACAACGCTAATAATAGGCCTACTGTAAAATAGAAAGTCCAGCTGTGTGTAGATTACATAATTTTACAGGATTAAAGTATGCTACAGTAGGTTAGTTTTTGTTCCTGAAGAGCACTAATGCCATTAAAAAAAGAAGTTCTGCTTTTCACTATTTTACTCTAGTTTTAAATTTTTTTATTTATTATAATACTCATATTTTAACTATTAATTTCAATCAAGGCTTAAAAATAATTACAAGTGTAGATTTCACATTATTTTAATAATAATAATAATAATAATAATAATAAAGTGACCTATAACCGTATAATAAATAAAATAATTATTATTATCATTACCTCCAAAGTTGATGGAATTGCCGTGTCCAGGAACAGGCACATTGGGGGTGAAGTGAGATCTCTGTCGGTCTCCGTAAAGCTGGTTATGGTTCCTTAAGTAAGGGCCATATGTACCCTGCGCCTCCATTAAAAATGCAGACAAACAAAAGACAGAAATGCAAATAAAGCATGTCATGTTGATGAAGATGGATGCAGGAATCTCTGTTCTTGTGTTTATTCCGACCCACTGTGAGAGTTTCGACAGGAGGAGGCGCTCACATGATGTTTTAAAGCCGTTGGCCCCCAGACATCCAACGCGAGCCACCAATCCAGAGAAACAAGTGCGTTTGACTGGGCGGGCGTTTAGGTCTTCTATAGATGTAGTGCAGAATAGCCAACCACTAGAACTGCATAGATAGTACACATTGTGCCCAAAGGATTCTGGAAATTCTGGACCCTTTATTATTTTATATAAACAACTTTATATTTCTAAAACCCTAATGCTAAAATATAATTAAATATATATTATAACAACGCAGAAGCATAATTCTGCATTGTGTATAATAATTCATCCCGACTCTAGGGGGCGCTGTAGAATTGCACTACTACTACCACAGAAGCGGCTGCTGGTTTGTGGTTTGTTTTTACTGTGCTCGTTGGTCAACTCGAAATTAGAGAGTCAAGGGGAGATCTCTCAACTCAGTTAGGTAAAATTATCTTTTTTAAGTCGTTGTTAACTAAACAAGTGTTGCTTTTGCATTTGTTGATAGTGAATCCTCCTTAAGTTTTATCGTGAGCAGTGGTTTGTGGTACAAACACATTATGAGTTGCTGTCTATGCAATGTCTAATGATATTGTCCTCATGAGAATATGTCAGATTTTCACATATTATATCATGCTTTTCCTTATGTCTGTAACGTTACTTAAATATCATTGACATTTCCCTCCTTAAATCAGTTTCTGGAGAAGGATACGCAGTGTTGGTTTAAAATACGTCCAGAGCATTTAGAGCTGAATCTTGGTAACGTTACTTTGAAGAATGTGAAGTGTGCGTGCATGTCAACAGTTCGCTCTTTTCTCGTGTCTGTGTTCAGTGTTCCAGTATGCAGAGTCTGTCAGTGCAGGCGCTGGCCCTGCGGCAGCTAGGCAGACTGAACTCCCTGCAGCTGCTCACACCGTGCCAAGCCTCTGGTCTCAGCATGTGGTGCCCGCGAACATTACACGCGCGTCAGTTATGGGGTTCAGACACACCCCAGACACACCGGACAGCTATGTGGCTGAAATCATGGGACACTCGGCAGAGCTGGTCTCTCCATCAGACCCGGCTCAAGAGCACGAGAAAGAAAGGGAAGCAGAAAGCAGTGCAGCAGGAGGAGGAGGAGGAGGAACAGGAAGATGCAGAGGCTAGTGATTATGAGGATGAGCTTCCAGATGACCCAGGCCTGCCAAAAGACTATAAAGACCATGAGAAAACTGTGCAGTCTCTACGTTTCGATCTGGTTTTGAAGACTGGATTGGACATTGCACGAAAGTAAGTCGGAGAAACTGTCCATCATGTTCAGACATTAATTCTGCCACACTGATGAGTTGCAAACTAATGTTTTCAGTTCAAATTGCAGATGTAACTCCTAGTTTTTACCTCATAGAACCTGATCAGAGAATGGCTTGATGACGTTCGTATTTAATCTTTGCTCAAATTACTCTCTCCTTTTTCTCAGGCTGTACATTTAGTTTGTGGTGTTTTGACCATTGGCAGTGACTAACACATGTATGTCATTTACAGTGGTGTGGAGGATGCTTTCTATAACCTCAAATTAAGACTGAATGGTCAGAAACTCACCAAGAAGAGCAAAATGGTGAGTCAGCACCCTCTAGTGGAATAATCAAAGAACTTTCTTCAAAAATATGTAAGACTAGCTGAACAAATTCTGGATGTCTTCCCATTACTCAATTAATCTGAGTGCTGATTAGAATAAGCACCTTAATTTAACATTATATTTTGCCTCCTACAGGTTAAAGTTGGGGATACACTGGATCTGATCCTAAATGAGGACAAGGAAATGGACACAATCTTGCTGAAGAGAGTGATCTTAAAAAAGGTGGTCGGGGAGACTAGAGATGCAGAAAAGCAGAGAGTCCTTCTAAGAACCTGGAAACACCTACAACTTCCCAGAAAGGATGTGTACAAGCAGTAAAGATTAATTTCCGTGACTAGTTTGAGACGTGAAAGATCAGAAAATAGGACAAAACTGGTATTTCTTATTCCACTCTCCAACCATTTGATTCTGAAACTGCAGATTGAGGATTTAATGAGATGTTTTCTATGCCCAAAAAATGAAATGATGTCTTTCTCACATCTATTCACTTGACAGTAGCTCTACTGTTTCATACTACTTAAAGGAGTTTTTTTAACTTTACAGGTCACAAATGGAACACTTATTATTTAGCAGTGGTTTTGGTTATATTTATTTTTTTATTTTTTTCCTAATACTTACTTGATTCGCAAAATAACATTGTGGGATGAATCAGATAGTGTTTGGGATATCGGTTGTTTTCTGATCCCTTATTTCGTTTTCATCATTATCTTTATGACATTGGTAGGTTTTCAGTGAGCAGTTTTCAGAAAGGGCACAGAGTCCCTTTGTATACAACTGCACTTAGATTACCAGACAAAAATGGGAAATGTTAAAAGGTTTTTGCAGAGCATTTATGCCGAAAATAAATTTAAAAAATGTGTCAAAACAAATACAGTTTCTAAACTGTATTTATTTCTTTTTTTCTTCATTATAATGGTCAGTGGTGGATTATTCAAAGAACATACATTTATTCTTGAAAAACATCAAAGATAAAATCTTCCCTTAGGTATTTTTATGAATTTCTCTGACTGTAAAAGGCTCCTATTGTCCCTCACTTGTGTATCTGAAGTCAAATAAAAAGGAACATGTAACACATCTTGGCTAGAAAGTGAATTTTTATTAAAAAATATATAACATATAACCTGGTGCTATAGTTAAGTAAGATTTACTTCCTATATACTTCAGTATGTTGATAATCAGGAAAAAGTCAGTGCTGCAACATTGCTACAACTTAAAACATATATATATATATATATATATATATATACAGTCTTGTTCAAAATAATAGCAGTACAATGTGACTAACCAGAATAATCAAGGTTTTTAGTATATTTTTTATTGCTACGTGGCAAACAAGTTACCAGTAGGTTCAGTAGATTGTCAGAAAACAAACAAGACCCAGCATTCATGATATGCACGCTCTTAAGGCTGTGCAATTGGCCAATTAGTTGAAAGGGGTGTGTTCAAAAAAATAGCAGTGTCTACCTTTGACTGTACAAACTCAAAACTATTTTGTACAAACATTTTTTTTTCTGGGATTTAGCAATCCTGTGAATCACTAAACTAATATTTAGTTGTATGACCACAGTTTTTTAAAACTGCTTGACATCTGTGTGGCATGGAGTCAACCAACTTGTGGCACCTCTCAGCTGTTATTCCACTCCATGATTCTTTAACAACATTCCACAATTCATTCACATTTCTTGGTTTTGCTTCAGAAACAGCATTTTTGATATCACCCCACAAGTTCTCAATTGGATTAAGGTCTGGAGATTGGGCTGGCCACTCCATAACATTAATTTTGTTGGTTTGGAACCAAGACTTTGCCCGTTTACTAGTGTGTTTTGGGTCATTGTCTTGTTGAAACAACCATTTCAAGGGCATGTCCTCTTCAGCATAGGGCAACATGACCTCTTCAAGTATTTTAACATATGCAAACTGATCCATGATCCCTGGTATGCGATAAATAGGCCCAACACCATAGTAGGAGAAACATGCCCATATCATGATGCTTGCACCTCCATGCTTCACTGTCTTCACTGTGTACTGTGGCTTGAATTCAGAGTTTGGGGGTCGTCTCACAAACTGCCTGTGGCCCTTGGACCCAAAAAGAACAATTTTACTCTCATCAGTCCACAAAATGTTCCTCCATTTCTCTTTAGGCCAGTTGATGTGTTCTTTGGCAAATTGTAACCTCTTCTGCACATGCCTTTTTTTTAACAGAGGGACTTTGCGGGGGATTCTTGAAAATAGATTAGCTTCCCACAGACGTCTTCTAACTGTCACAGTACTTACAGGTAACTCCAGACTGTCTTTGATCATCCTGGAGGTGATCATTGGCTGAGCCTTTGCCATTCTGGTTATTCTTCTATCCATTTTGATGGTTGTCTTCCGTTTTCTTCCACGTCTCTCTGGTTTTGCTCTCCATTTTAAGGCATTGGAGATCATTTTAGCTGAACAGCCTATCATTTTTTGCACCTCTTTATAGGTTTTCCCCTCTCTAATCAACTTTTTAATCAAAGTACGCTGTTATTCTGAACAATGTCTTGAACGACCCATTTTCCTCAGCTTTCAAATGCATGTTCAACAAGTGTTGGCTTCATCCTTAAATAGGGGCCACCTGATTCACACCGGTTTCTTCACAAAATTGATGACCTCAGTGATTGAATGCCACACTGCTATTTTTTTGAACACACCCCTTTCAACTAATTCAACTAATTGCCCAATTGCACAGCCTTAAGAGCGTGCATATCATGAATGCTGGGTCTCATTTGTTTTCTGACAATCTACTGAACCTACTGGTAACTTGTTTGCCACGTAGCAATAAAAAAATATACGAAAAACCTTGATTATTCTGGTTAGTCACATTGTACTGCTATTATTTTGAACAAGACTGTATATATATAAATCATCTCTGCCCTCACCTGAAACTAAAGTGACCTATTCTTTTTAAAAACTAAATGTTTCCATTTAAGTTGATTAAGGCTAACCTTAGCTTATCTATTAATTAGACATTAGAATAATATCAATAATATTTTGGCATATAAATAGTAACACTAATATTTCACTGTCATGTGATAGTGGCTTCAATCACCAACTTTGTCACCTTACAAACCATCCTGTTTAAGGCCATGGATGTGAACTCGACCAGCCGACCTAGACCTTTTAAACAAGAAAAAGTTTCAATATGCTTCAGCTCATGGACTTGTGCAAATAACAGGTATGTTGTGTAAAATATAGTAAAACAGGTCTGCGTTTAGCAGGAACATTGTCTAAGTATAAGTCACAGTGTTGTTTGATCTCTTTGCCTTCTTAAGAATGTCACATTTCTTGCGATTGGGGCGCCTGCAGCGCTCGTCGATGCTTGGCACGCATTCGTAGTGCCACACTTCCTCCATTTTGTCAACTGGGTAGACAGCCTCCACGTAATGCCGGATGAGTTGAAGACGCACAGGGTCCAGCTGTTTCTTGTTGCAGGCCCCAGAGTGGTTGTACTGCAGCCGTAAATTTTCCTGCGTGAAAAGTTCTGGGAAAAGACGGACGAGAAGGCGAGCAGCAAAATTCCCCACAGACAGACTCTGTTGGACAATTTCCCTCACTTCAGCATCCGTGAGCAGGTACTCAGAAGGCACTGGGAAGTCTGGGGCTGACACTGAAAGGTCCTCCAGAGGAATTTTGCAGAAGTCCTTGCTGCTTTTCTCCAGAGGTGAAGAGAGGACTTCAAAGTCCTCTTTTAGTCGATCTGAACTGAGAACATTGATTTGCCCAGCTGTTAGCAGCGAGTCTTTTGGGTCAGGCTCTTGGTCAGGTGAACAGGCCTTCCGTTGTTGCTGGTATGAACGTCGTTGGTCAGTATCCCGTCGCCTACAGCGCTCATCAAGTTTGCCGACAAACTCAAGGGTCCACACACGGTCGTTCTTAGCTTGTGGGTAAAGCAGCTGGACGTAATGCCGGATGAGACTGATTCGTAGGGGATCCAGCTGTTTCTTTCCTAGAGAGCCACTGCAGTTGTAGTATTTTCGTGCATTCTCATAAGTAAAGAGCTCAGGGAACATGAGAACCAGGAGTCGAGATGCAAAGTTCCCAATTGATAAACTGCTTTCATAGTTATTCTTCAGCTGTTCCTTAGTAAGTAAATACTCCTGAGGAACTTTAAAGTCCGGAGGAGGAATCTCCAGTTTGTCAAAATCCACAGGCTCCAGCCACGATTTCTTAGACCTGCGATTTGGTTTCTCGTAATCACACAGATCACTGATCTTAACAATGGAGATGTTATCAGGTAGACGAGTGATGTCATACATTTCTCGGTTGTCACAACTGCTGCCATTGACTGAAGCATTCTCCAGTGCTTCCTCCATTCGTTGTACGCACAGCTGCAGCCAGGTTTCTTCTGGGATATCAGGGAAATTGGCCTCCATGTATTTGCGTATAATTTCTAGTCTGTCTGAGTCCGTGATCAACTGTCCAATGCTGGTGTGGCCCTCTGGCAACTTGCCCTCCTCAAACACCTCCGGAAAGAGTCTGTTCAACAAAAACACAACAAGCTCCTTCGGCGAAGTCAAGTCTTCAGAGTCTGCCTCATGTTGGTCAAACACTACATCTGAACTGACATTGAGATGAACATCGTTGTTCTCTCCAGAGTTGAGGGAAAGAGTCTCATCCTGGGTTTCTTCATTGATGAAATTACAAGCATGATTGGGTTCCGGGTCAAACCCGACAAGCACTGGAGCCTGTTTGTCACACATATGACCACTCTCCATGTCCTTCTGAGCCCAGAAACGATTCAAGAAATCATTGATCTGTAGCAAGCACTCCGTCTGCCAGACGTTTTCATTTTTCACCAGCGGGTAGCAGACTTCCACATAGTTACGTATTAGCTGAAGGTGCAATGAATCTAATGTCCGTTTGGTTGTAAGGCTGCAAGTGCTGCAGCCGTGTGCGCATTCTTTTGCTGTGAAACGTTCTGGGAACAGTTGAACGAGGAGTCTGCAGCCGAGATCTCCCGCAGTGGACGTTTGCTCCATCAACTGGGTGAGTTCTTCGCTTGTCAGCTGGTATTCAGGAGGAGGCTGAAATTCCATAACCATCTCGGAGGGCTTCATCTGCTTTTTGATGCGCGTCACTTCAAGCGAGAGCAAATCCACCTTACTGTGCAGCTGGGTCATGCTGGAATTCAGCGTGTTCAGGAGGAAGAACATCTTCTCGATGAGTGGGTAGAGGTGAGAATCCAAGGCAGCAGGAGACCCTGTGACCCCCACATTAGTGGAAGCCTTAAACATGTGCTGCTTTCTAGAGTTCCCCAGTTTTTGTAAGTGAACACCATTATGGCTTGCTCTGACTCCATTGTGGGCTCCGTGCTGGTCCAGATTGGATGCAGTTTTACGCTCAGAAATGCGATGTGTGATGCTGTAGAGTGGTTTCCTGTATGAAGAGATGGGAATCTTCTCCTGTGGAGATAATCTGTGACTGTGAGAACATGACCTGCTTCCATTATCTGAACTGCTGTCAAGGAGATGTTCTCCTGCCTGGAAAGTAAGTGTGAGATGTTGCAGAAGAAAAATCAGACCAGACCTAACCTGCTCTTCAGCAAATTAAGCCATTAGAAAAATAAAGTTTTGATTGAAACAAATGTTCCTTTTCATTATAGGCACTTCATCTTACCTGTGTTGTCACCTTGACCCTCTTTCCGCTACTAGGCCCTTCCACCTCAGAGACTGCGTGTGTTGCTGATCTTTTTGTAATGCACTTAAAGAAGCTATCCATCTTCCCCTCTGTGTTTTCAATAACATCCTCTGCATCTTTCTCGACTTTAACTTCTGGAGAAAAGCCAAGTGTTCAAAACTATCAAGAATGCTGAGGAACACCGAAAGACATCATCTCACAAATCTGTATAACTGTAATGAGGAAGCCGAAAACTCTGACCAAATTTTTTTATCTGGTATCTGTCTCAGTTGATCTGAAATGATCAGCCAAGACATTTGCAACTGGTAGTAACATGCATCATCGGTGACCCTTTGCCTTTTTCTCTCTTTATGTTATTTTATCTTTCTGCTATTTACAAATGTGATGATTTGACAAGAATTCAAGTTGTTTTAGTGAAGCACCTCTATAAATTGGACTATTGAAAGTGTTTCAAATGATCTTTGCTAATGCATATTGATATCAGGCAAACGAGAAAAAAAAAGTTTGTTGAAGTGTGAATGTACACAAATCCTCTTTTCATGCTTTTTCACTATTGTCAGCATGAATTTGAAATTCTGATTGCTTTGTCTTCCTGTAGAGTGCAATGGCTTCTTGAACGCAAAAAAATATATAGGGCGGTACTTGATTTTGTCCACAGAGAATTGATTGGAGCATTGTCACTTGTTAACTGCTGTGGATTGATGTGGAGTCACAGGTTGCTGGAAAGTGTGCTGGAGCACAAGTCATTAGAAAATACATATCATGGCAAGGGAAGTTAATATTTTCGATGTAAAGATCATGTGGGCACACTATACATAAAATTTTGTGCACGGATAAATTATTTAGAATAAACATGGCAACATTCCATACAAAATAAGAAAGGTGTCTTCAAAGATGAATATATAACCAGCTGCAAATTACAACCATTGTTTTATGGCAGTGGTTGATTTTACAGTTAAGTATTTACACCACAAATGCAATGTCATGTCTTTTTAACAACATCTGATGTTCTGTCTCTCCTAAATGTTATTTATACCTGTATTTAGTGCTGATTTCGGTTTCATGTGATTCAATCACCAGTGATCCTAATAGCAGGTAAATACTTTAAATAAATCTTCATTTGCTGTTAAGGCTAGTCAGTTCAATTCACTGGATAAGTTTATTTGGACTGTTTGTTTCAATGTGATGCATGTTACTAGACAGAAATATTGTGATGTTTAACTAAAGTCGTGAGAATGATTTTAGTGTGAATCGGTATTTACATACTTTTATCAGGCACTTGTCCGTCTGCATTAACCCTGCACACAGAAGAGCTCATGTCCTGGGAAGAGACACACAAGACTGATATTACCTGATAGTCACACATCTAATATGACCACATATATTTCTTATATACTCCTATCTTAATGCACTTGTCGGTAATAACAGCTGTTCGGGGAATGGCTGACTGTCAAATCGATAAAATAATAATTTGTTTTAAAAAGGAAACATGTGTCCTGCTTAAAGACAGTGAAGACCGTGTCACAAACGACTGCACACAAACGTCATGGCAAGCGTGTAAAACTTTATTCTCAGAGTTCTTCAGGGTGAAGTTCTGTGAGATTCTTTTCCTATTTGGTTTTCATGTCTTGCACCGTGAAGTCTCGCCAGAGCACCGGAGCGGCGCTGCTTCACCGTGCCGACCCCGTCCACCGGCTCCACTTCCTCATTCTTCCAGTGGAAACCCCACGGATCGGTACAACCGCGGAGACAGACGGACAAGAGGCTCCCTACTGCGTTCCTTCTTGTGGACTGCACGTCTTAAGAAAATGACCTACTCTTTTTGTTGTTGTTTTTGCTGTAATAACGGACTGCTGCCCTTCTGTCTCGTGTTTCCCCTCCCTCCGTCCACCGTGCGCAACTCTCCCTCTTGCGTGACGCGGCAAGAAAAACATCCACCGATGAGTTTTCGCTCCGTCTCCCGCATCACGGCACGCATAAACTACCTGCTCGGTGGAAATCAAACTCACCTTTTCGACTCCGGGCAGCCGTGTGCAGTAGGTTATGAGGCATTAGCCATGCTCGCGTCTTTAAATCCAGTGGATTTGTCCACGGGAACTGTTGTCCGTGTTTCTCTCCGCAGCTTTTTTTTTTTTCTCTAGTCAGTGCCCTCTCGCGTGACGTGACGGTAGACTACTGTGTCATTTCCGCACAGCTGTGGGTTTGCTGTGTGTTTTTGTCAGCCCACCCCACGTGAATCTCTGAGCTGCTGCGCCGTGGCAGTGAAACACGCGGAGTGCGCTATGTGGCGTGGGACTTCTCGTGACACACTAGTCATTCCCTCGAGTCGCGCGCCTGAGATCCACGAGTGTAAAATCACCAGCGTCAGACTCCTGTGACCACAGAGCAGTAACATTATGGAGTTGAATTTGTTTTAGAAAACTTGTAATAACCATGCTTTATGTATAAAAAAACAAAAACCTTTTAAATAATAATTAATAAATATGAGATTTTAAATATATTAGGAAATATATATATTTACCTTTTATAGTGCATTTTGTTTTTATATTCTAAAACATTATTGATTTGAAGGTGGTACAGTTAAATAAATGACCAATTCTGAGTAATGACATTGGAAATGTAAGCAACACCAAGAAAACCAAACGATAGGCTACCACGAATTGTTTGGATGTACTTTGTTCTCACAGAAGGTTTTTTGCATTTAATAATATTTGGTTTTCAGTTTATATATTTATATATATATATTTTTATATATATTAAGTATTAGTTGATTAATGACTTACGAGTTTTCTTTCTCCCCTTTTTCTTTCTTTCTTTCAAAAAAATTAAGTTAATCTCACCTATAACATTTAGGCCTAAAATGCATGATTCTCATTATAAAAAAAAAGAAAAAATAAAAAGTGATAAATCAGTAGTAGCTAGCTATACATTTTAATACTAATCTCACAAGCATTATTAAATGCATGATTCTAAATAGTTTCCCCCTAAAGTTCATTTAGATTAAGGTTATCACTTCTCAGTTCAAAATTGCTGTCTGTATTCTTGCTACCCGTCCATGATAGATAAAACTATCCAACAACATAAAAATATAGTTTAATTAAACTGTAACTGCACCAGTGTCTGCACTTTTATGTTTACAGCCAGTTTACTAATGAACTGCCGTCTAGTGGATATGACAAGTACTGCAGGGCAAAGTTGCGTGTGTGACACGTTTTGCTGTCAAATATTTACTTTTATTCAAATTTACTATATAAATTGACATTGTTTTTTATGAACGCATTTTTTTTTATTAAAAACTTATTTTTATTGTTTGTTTGTTTATTTTATTCTTGGGAGCAAAACAATCATGCCAATAAAGTAGCCTACATTGAAATGAAAAAATAAAATTAATTAATATCCATATACACATCAAGGAGGTGTAATTCAACTTTATACAGTAGCCTATATTAATAGGTGATGATCTATTTATGGGTGAAGTAGGCTACATGGTTACAAACCCAAACTAAAACACACTATACGCAGCAACACTAAAGCAGCAAATGAGTGAATAAGTCCAGTTCTGCACTCTCACTCTCTCTCTCTCTCTCTCTCTCTCTCTCTCGAGACTGTTCTCAGACACTCATCAGCGGCACACGATGTGGCCAATATCCCGTAACGCGCATTAGTGATGTCTGCATTAAGTCAGGGAGCCGTGGCGAGATGTGGGTGTGATGAGCCACCGGTCATTATTCAGGTAATGTGGGCTGTTTGATCCTTCACGCGCTCATGCGATGACGCTAGCGCGCGCAGTGAACTGAGAGTCTCGCGCTGCTCGTTAAAGACTCATTTCAACATGGGCTCATCTCATTTTTTATCTCAAGAAAGAAAGAATTGCATGTGTCAAATCCAGAGAGGATATTTTAGTGGTGCATTTGTGCCAAAATAAAACTACTAAAGACATTTTAAAAGTAGGCTACATTAAATCCATTGTCAGGTATTCTGTCCTCCATGTTTAAACTAAAAAACAAACGGTTGGATAAACACAAAAAGAAAAGAAAATCAAACTGACAGTTCACTGTAGGATTCCTATTAGTGCATTATGCATAGTGGATATTACAATACGAGTCGCATGCAAAACAAGAGCGCTTCCTATTCATTTTATTATTAAAATCAACGACATTAAAATTTAGTTTCAATGCACAGAGACCAGATCTAGGTGACTGATCTCGGACCACAGTCTCCTCCAGTTCTGAAATAACTCACACAGACCCAAACACATAAAGGAGGCGGAGAGTCGCCTGTCTGTATGGAATAAATGAGTGTTGTAACAGTTATGAGCTGTGCTGAAGTGGAGCTGCTATCATACACACACTGTCTAGCTTGTTCCACTGGGTAACCATGTCTTCAGGGGATCGGATTGCCACACTGTTAGAAATCGCTGTAGATTTTGAATCACATTACAGTAAAAATTTTTACAGTATATTTTAGTGTTGTTGTAACCTTGCTGTAGCCTGGCTATAATATGGCACGCAATAATAATAAAAAGGACGAGGACGTAAATGGTTTTTACAAATCAGAATGTAAAATTATGGTACTTATTTCAGGCCAGGTCACTGAAAGACACGTAACAAACAAAGCCGGCAATGATAAACTAACGAAATACATTGATTTCTTCCAGGCTATGAAGTGTTGGCTTTGATTAAATGAAAAAGGCTTCCACACAACGAATTAAATTGTGAGTCGAACAATCTCAAGAGGTAGAGACCCAAAACCCACGATCTCCTTAAAACAAAAGATCAAAAGACCTCTCATGACCTTTCATATTGTTCTTTTATGCTTAGTTTGATAGTTGGATCTGTGATAAGGAATTCAGATCACAGTGACACTAATAATAAAGTCTGAACAAAGTCTGATCAGGGCAAGACAGCACAAAAAGTTTGCCTCTGACAGGTGTCTTCGTAGGTTTTCATGGCGAGTTTTCTCAGGTCTGCTTGAGGCCAAAATGAATCTTTCATGAATGACCAGAGGGCTGTCCCGCTTTTACCAAAAAAAACTTAGTGTAATATCGTGCCTACATTTCCGAGGCCAGAGAGAGACATGGGAGGAACTCAGCTACTGATGTTCCTGCATGCATGTTCTTCCCTTTCTGTCCTTCAAGCAATTCAAGTGTGTATGTGCGTGTATGTGTGGCCTGGCAGCTTTCGGCGGTGACCGTCACTCGCCTACGCCCCACTTCACACCCTAGTCGTCCCCCCCGTGGTCACCCGGGAAACCACAGGCTGCCCAGGCTGGCGCCAGTCCTCTCGCTGAGCTGATCAATACTGCAGCATTTCCTGCCCATTCACTCAGGTCACACACTCACCTCATTAATTATTACTGCCAACACTGCTGCTGGAGCACCCCGGGCACCCACAACACACACACACACTCACTCACAAACTGTCATTGGTTTTTGGACAAACATTTAGATTAATGCCACCCCCTATAACACCAATACATTTCTCTATGGTCACGAATCAACTTACAGCGATATCAATAATGTTTGTTTGTCTTCTTTAAAGTGGTGTATAGAGATACTGTCTTCTGTGAAATACTTCAGGGAATTGTAGAAATTTTAGACTAAAGAGAGACATTGATTTGTTTCAAAAAGACAACTCATTTTATTTTAAAAGATGACGTTGATTTGTTGGAGTCCAGTTAACTTGAATGTGTGCGACACTCATCAGTTCCACATATAAATCATCATCTGTAGAGCAGGTGGGAGCCGCAAACACTCCAACGCAAGTCGTCTAAAAACAGCACCCGAAAAAAATCATGATCAACCTCCAGGCAGGCTCAAGCATTAATCAACTGCATCAAACGAAATTGGATTCAGATATATACATCCAGATCGAAACCATCTTCAGAACTTGGTGACCGCGCATGCCATGTTTTCCAGTGCTGACCGAGCTTCTGAGGATGGGAAGCACTTCATGGCTTCTAAGGCCTTGTTGCCGTGGTAACTGCACAGGTCAAGGGCCTGGCTCACGCCTCTCTCCGTCTTTATCAGGCCCCGGAGCTGGAGAACATGCAAGGAGGAGGAAACAGTTTAATATCACTCCATCAAACTGATGAAACTGCTGTAGGAAATGTAATGTTCTTTTAACCAAATTTAGAGGCAAGCGTCTGCTTGTGAAATAAATGATAGTAACACTATAATAAGGCATAATAACATGTTTGGCATCATGAACTAAAAATAAATACTTATTTATAATATTTCAAAATATATCAATTAAAATGAGTTAATGTAGAATGTGAGAACATAAATTAACTGAGCAATAATACATTTATAAATTAAGATGAACTTAGATTAATAAACAGTGTAAAAATGTTGTTCAGTGTTAGTTCATGATACCTTTTGCATAAACTAATGTTAACAAATATAATCTCTTATTTAAATTAAGAATACACTAATATTAAAAAAATTGGGGGTCAGTAAGATATTTCGATTTTTTTTTAAATTGTGATGCTTTTTTGAAAGATTCTATCATTGTAAAAAAAATTCTATGATCAATATGTCGTAAGTAAAATACCGAAATATCACAATAATAAAATAAAATGCAACTGAAATGAGAAGAAAACCCAGAATATTCCACACTCTTCCTCACTTAAATGGTCTTGTAGTCCTCCACTGTCACATACAAGCATGTTTAGCTGGAGGCCATTTTGCTAAATGAATTCTGGGATGTGTTGTGCTAAGAAGCCCTTGGGGGCCTCGAGTTAAAAACAGCAGAAGAGACCTGCTTTCACTAATGTGCATAAGAGGAAGCCAAAAACAGGGAGACAGAGAGAGACGTGGATGTGGGGAAGGTAGACGATGACATCAACTGATTTCTGTAATTTTTTGTTTGTATATCCACAGTTTTCTTTGACGTCAATATGCTAAACAGAATATTTTCAGGTTGACAGACAGAGATATGACCTCGTGACCCCCCCAAGACAAATGTACAAAAAAAAACCCAAACCAGACAGGAAATACTGGAGAGATTAATGTCGCATTTATGTGCTGATAACAGAGATATGTGATGTGTGTGTGTGTGGGGGGGGGGGGGGGGTGATGTGTCTGTCTGTGCCCTGTTGAAGGAGAATCTTGTGTGATGCTGCTGTCAAACCGTCTCTCTGTCTCCTCTACAAATAAACCTGCCACTCTATCCCCTAATATCCTGTTTCTACGGCGACCCGAGCTGCTTGTGCCCTCCTCCTCTTCCTGCCCCCTCCACACCGCCTCTAACTGTTCTCCCCTTCTTTCTTGCTTTCTGTCTTTCTTCTCCTTCTGACTTTGGAAATCAAATTTCTAAACTTGCTATCAGTTACAGAGAACAAACACTTCCTATTCACAGCACTGGTCGATCAATGAGGGTTTTTCACCTACCGATTCTTCAATTTTTATTTAGTATGCCTCAGATTCACACTTGATTACATTAACTTACGCACATAAAATGTAATTTTTTTTTATATGCTGGCCCAGAGTTTTTTTTATTTACCTCTACTGTTTTTATAGTTAACTAACACTGAAACTAAGATTAAAACCATTAAAACTACTTGAAATAAAACAAGTCAACTGAAATAAAATCAAATATACTGTAAAAAAAAAAAAAAAAAAAAACGCATTTTCATTTCAGCAAATTTCTAATTAGTTAATAATAGTTTAATTAATAAATAATTTTATTTAGTATACTTGATGTATTATATATTTATACATACACACGCACACACACACACACACACACACACACACACATATATATATATATATATATATATATATATATATATATGGACGCATATAAAAAAATTATACAAATTACAAAAACTTTAACTAAAATTAAAATGATTACAAAAAACAGAAACATAATAACAGGATCAAGATAAATTACACTGATACTAAGCTAATGGTATTTTCTATTCCCTAACCCTTTTTTTTGTTTGCTTGTTTGCTTTTTTAGACTTTCATCAAGATATTATTTAGTATGTTTATTAAGTTCTTTTCCTGTTTTTTTTTCCTGTTTTTGTCATATTAATAGGCGATTTAAAGTTTCACCAACATGAACAACTTCAAATGTATTTTTTTTTTTTAGTAATCATACATTAATTCACTACAGTATTTCTGTTTGTTTGTAAACATTCACATACACACCGGGGACCCTGGGAATGATTTCATGACTCCCGGGGAATCGATTTGTGTCATAAATGTATAAATGTTTCATCGGAAGGATTGTGGCTGAAATCATTGATTAGTGGTTTGACCAGGAGGATTGATTTCTCTTGAATTCAATTGACAATCTCACTTCTTCATTGGCTTAATGACAATAATCAACTGATTAAGTCACTTTTACAGTGAAACACAAGTTGTCTGAATAAGTATGAGGCACTCGTTACTTTGTTTTCCCTCTCCCTTAATCAAAAACAGGAGTCGCTTACCTTTGTGTAATCAATCTGTCTAGCCATATTTTGAACCTGAAATGAAGAGAGAAAAATGTGAATCCAGAGAACGTCATGCTGACACAGCGAAATCTGAACCGTAACGGTTTTATGCTACCAGTCTAGAGGCTAAAATCTTATTGAATCACTTCAATTAATGATAAATACTGTCTGCTCCGTTAGAATATCAAACATAATACAGTAAAACTGCTAGATGCCTTGAGACATCACATATCTCACATTTACTACAGTTCAAAAGTTTGTGTTAGTAACGTTGTGTTATGTTTTTGAAAGAAGCATCTTATGTTTACCGAGGCTATATTTATTTGATCAAAAATGCAGTAAAATAACTCTTTTCTATTTAATATATTCTATTCTATTTAAAAATGTTATTATAATGTAAAGTATTCTTGTGATGGCAAAGCTGTTTTTCAATTGACATTTTAGTAGTGAATTACAGTATGTGAGATTCACCAGGTTATTTCACAGATCACACAGCAGCAAGTGTTCTGATTTACCTGTTTTAGCTGGTGCCGCCATCTCTCAGGTCCAACGATCTGTCTGTGGAAGACTACAGGAGCCGAGTCCAAACTAAACACCGCCGGTTCTGACCCGCTCTTCACGAATGGCTGAAGATCCGAATTCAGCTACAAAACACACATGCATCACCCACATTTTTTGAAATGAGCTTTCTACACAAAGCAGAAATAGGAGAGTGTAACTTGATGAGGCGGCATACAGATAAACAGCTTGTGCCCACAATGCACTTATGTGACTGTGCGTACACACCTTGTGTCCCAGAGCGAGGTGTTTTCCGTACAGAAAAGCCAAATTCTGAGCCTCGTTACCATGTCTGGCCAGCTTCATCGCTGCCTGACAACTCTTGGCAAGCAAAGCACCATGGGACAGGAATGTCTGGTCTTCCCAGGATGCAACTGTTAGACTCCCCTCCTTCAGAATACAGAAACACTCAATTAAATAAGCATTAATGTATTATAAATACTGGGATGTACACTATTCTTCAAAAGCCTGGGGTCATTAAGTTTTATTTTTATAAATGCAATAAATAGATCAAACTTAATCAGTGAGAGTCAAGATATTTACAAAAGATTTATATTCCAAATAAATTATTTGGATTCCACAAATATAATAAGCAGAACAACTGTTTTCAACATTGATAATAATGTAAAAGACTTCTGGGTAATGAAAATTATGCTTTAGCATCAAATAAATTAAAAACATCATAAAATATGTATATAGAAAAGAGTTATTTAAAATGGCAATATTTTACAATATTACTTTTTAATGTTTTCTTGTGATCAAGGGACTACACTTAAAAACGCACATTTTTTGAAATGGTGTTGTTTATCGAGATTATTTGGAGAGTTGAAATGGACCATAAACAAACCTCAAAAGCACAGAAAACTAGAACACATTGAGACTGTTCAAATCCCAAGCAAGCAGAAAGTTTCTAGAAAATTCAAGGATTTAAATCAAACAAGAGAATAAAAAAGACGGTGGTATGGTGGTGGGGGGGGGGTGAAACTGAAGGAGGGAAGGCGATGCAAACATCTGCTCGGAAACGTCTCCTCTAAAAAGGGTAAAAGAAACTTGAATCTCTCTCTCTCTCACACATAAACGTGGCCTTCTCCATCACTTTTCCTCCTCCTCGCCTCACACAGGAAACTTTGTCATTCATTATTTACTGGGAGCGGTTTGCAGATGTTTTAAGTCAGTCTGTGTTTCGCTTGTTTGGAGATGTTTTGCTTGTCCAGTCTCAGCTTGTTTTGAAAGCTTTGAATATGAAACATTAAACACTAAAAGGATTCCTCTGGTACTCAATTTTAATTAATTTATGAGGAAAATAAAGCCTAATCTTAGGCAATGACACATATCACGTCTCATAGATGGCACATGTTTATTAAAGCAATAAACCAGAGAGGTTGTGCTTTACAGTATTTCACATGACTTTGAGTGTTTGCTTTTATAAAATAGGTGACAGTATAATAAAAGACAATGTTTCATAAACAGATGTTTTTCTGTTCTGCAATGTTTTTTAAAAGAAGTCTCTAATGCTCTCCAAGGGTGCATTTATTTGAATAAAAAAACTGTTAAATATTGTGAAATATTACTACAACTTTTATATATTTTAAAATAGAATTTATTAATGTGATGGCAAAGCTGAATTTTTCAGTGTCACATGTTCTTTCAGAAATTGTAATAAGCTGATTTAGAGCTTAAGAAACTTTTTTCTTGTTGTTTCTTTGGTCAATACAGTTTGTTTCCCACAGAATGCGACTGGTGGCTATATGTGGTGAATGCAGTCGGCTGAACGTCGTACCTCTGCAGAAGTGGAGCTCTCGTGATAGATTCCTTGCACCACATCTCCGATTGCACTGGAGATCAGCTCCACGACCTAGAACAAACATAACATTATAACACTTGGGCTAAATAAATATTTTCCACAAATACGAACACTCTCCGAATAAGAATGGTGATTACGGATCAGCCCCATCTGTTCAGAAATTCGTATTTATTAGGACATGAGCTGTTTGGGAATATGGGAAGACTATTTTCCCCATCCACTCATTCTGAAAGAGCATCTGAGGGACAGATAGAATAAGCAACATTTCAAATATTAAACAGATGGCCAGTCAAAACAGTGCAATGTCCAGAGGATACAGACTTTAATGAGGACTCTGACATCTGCACAAGATTTTTAATTCTGTTCCACTCTTTAATACACACAACCACAGTCTACTCGTCTCCCAGCACAAAAAATGCACAACACGTACAGTAGAGAAAAATGATCTGATAGTTGAGTATTGATTGGTCTGTTCTCTTGAACTACAAATATGTACATGCAACACATAAATATAGCAATTTACATCCCTTTTTAAAAAACTACTTATTTAACCTCATGATGTTTTAAAGAATAAAAAGACCAATCCTAAAGGATCTCAGAAATGTTTTCATATACTTTAATTCCTACATAAAGCGAAAAAAGTGATATTTTTAATGAGTTTTTTGAAAACAGGACAGCTAATTACAATAGTCCTTATTGGAGAAGTGCATTTTAAAAGATCCCATTTTTGCTTTATGTTGAAATTACAGTATATGGAAACATTTATATACCCTGTTGCTTATTATAAAACAAAAACTGAATAAATAAATAAATAAATTATATATATATATATGTATATGTATATATATATATATATATATGTATATATATATATATATATATATATATATATATATATATATATATATACACACACACACACACACACACACACACACACACATACAATTACTTCTTCGTATAACAAATAATAATAATAATTTAAAAAACGATAAAAAGGAATTAATAAAAAAAAATCAACATTTTCAACTTCATATATTAATGGAAGTTTGTAAAGTAACAATTGAAAATTAATCATTCTTTTGATTCAGATCTTTAAAATTAATCAGAAATAAATCTAAATGATCTGTTTGTAAATTGGAAGATTATTAGTGAATAGCCACTTAAATTTTAGTTATACTAATACAAGTCAAAAAACTTTGGTAGTGTTTTTGCACTTTTGTAAGCTCATAGCATTATTCACCACTGAGTACAATTAAAAAGAGCCAATACAATACTTCAAATTACATTTTTTGTGTTCCCCAGAAGGTAAGTCATAAAGTTTTGGAACTGCATGAGACTGGATAAATAATGTCTGAATTTTAAATGTTTTGCTTTAAAGTATCCTTTAGTTCATGTAGTAACTATAGTGCTCCTGAGGGGGGTGCTACCCCGTTACATCTACTCCACAACAGTCAGCTGGACAGTCACTGACAGCTCTTTCTATCATTCAATCACATGCTTTCCTATCCCTTCCATCCATCGCCCTAGGCAACATTCTCCACCTCTTTTTCACCCTTCTTCATTCTTTTTCCTCGTGTCCCGAAAGGCCTGCCTGTTGAATCATAAGACCACAGGCAGAATCTCCAGGGAACTAGAATAGCAGAGGCCTTCCATCCAGACACTCAGCTATTCCTCATATTTAATATTATGTTACTCCTCTCCGTTCCCCAAACTTTCTCTCTCAAACTTTGTTTTTCTCACTCTTTCCTTCTCTCTCTTTTTCTCTCTGCCCTCTGAGTAACCAGATCTTTGAGGAAACAGTGAGGAACTTGACTCCTCTACCCAAAGCCCAGAGAAGACAGAGAGCCCCTATAGCGCAGCCAGATGTGCGGCTTCACGATGAAAGCGCGAAAGCGTGCACGTGTGAGTGTGTGTGAGAGAATGCATGTGTGTTTGAACTGTGTGTTTGTGTACGTCTGTGTCTTTCTTGTGAGTTTGTGTATGTGTGTGTGTGTGTGTCTGTGTTAGAGAGAAGTGGTGGTGGGGGGGCTTTTTTTGGAAAGTATCAGATAAACTGCCCTCCCTCCGTCTCGTCTCATTCCCAAATCCAGCCGGAGTCGTGTTTCGCCGACAAATCTGTGAGGAGAAGAAAGAGGAGACAGCCGCTCGCGGATCCCTTTACCGTTTATACTAGTGTTGAGCCAGAATCCCACTCTCTCTCACTCTCACACACACACACACACACACACACACACACACACACAGTCTACTAAGTCAGGATCCCACTCAAGGCCGCGATACATAATACAGATCAATCAGGGGGGAAAAGCGCTTTGCTGTGGAGAGGGAACGTCTGATTTCCACCGCTAATGCGCTCACGCTAACTGAACCGCTAATGCAAAGGGGCCTCGCCCTCATTTACATAGACAGAAGCTTTAAGAGGAAGATGCGTTCAGGCGGTTCTGGCTGGATGAATGTCAGTTACATCAAGGGACTATTAAAAACGGAGCACTTAAAATATATTTTTAATCACTTTTGCTAATTGTAAATTCATCTGTGGAAGTTTGACTGGCAGCAAAAGAGATGATCTCTGATTGGCTGGGCATCCTGTCAGTCAGTCACTACTCCAGTGGGTCAGAACAGAGCGTGTGTGGCTTTAAACATGCTTCGCTGAACAACAGGTTCAGTTTCACACAAGAAAAGGATTTTTACTCACACTCTCTTCAGTATATGTGTGTGTGTGTGTGTGTGTGTGTGTGTGTGTTCACAAAAAATGAGGCTCAAAATGACCTTTTGTCCACACGTGCTAATTGCGACTGAATTTAAAAAATATATCACACTTATATTTCTAGCGACACTGAAACTAAATTTTGCATATTATTTCTTTTTAATTAAATGTATAGAATTAGTACTTAGTATTAGTGTTAGTGTATATATAACATTGTGTGAAAGTTTGGGGTTGGTAAGAACACTTGCTTATTAACATGCCTATTAATAACATATTGACTGTTTATTAGTATTTATAAAACACATATTCTGCATGACCATTAATAACTATTAACAACTATTAAAAAACATCTGTTTTGTGGCAAATATTATATTTTTGTCAGGATTCTTTGATGAATAGAAAGTTCAAAAGAACAGCATTTATTTCAATTAGAAATATTTAGTTATATTATAAATGTAATCCTTGCAGAATAAAAGCTTATTTCTCTAAAACACACACACACACACAATTACTGATCACAAACTTTTAAACTGTAGTATACATGTCTTTATCTGTCAGGTACAAAAAAGTTTGCATTAGCAAGGTTCAAACCATCATTGTTACAGTGTCAATTTGTGACAAATTGAGCCAAAATATATCTTAATGTGATATTTAAATCACAGATTTAGACAGAACCAGATAAAAAAGTTAAAGATTCAAATAATAATAAACCTACAACTTTCTTAAATCCTTAAACTAGAATTGAGGCGGACATTGAGGAATCAAAATACACTAAACGGATGAGAGAGTTCCACTGTCTTCCAGCAGGAGGTGCTATAGAACACACCAATACTTACTCTTACTCCTAAACCCACTATACTACACCACACCATCTACATAAAGAAAATGTGTTTTAAACACTCAGACAAAATCAGGTGTGTATGAATCCCAACTAAGATGTCTGGCTGTCTGAATGCTGAGCTCCTCTTAAGCAAAAAAAAACACAGAATCTGTTATTTATATTAGTCGCAAAAATCTGCTGATCATCTGAATGCCTTGCAGTCATTTCCATGTCCGCTCATGCACGCATTAAAGTGAGCTCGGGTGTGCGTGTGTATGTCTGAGGCTATGCAGAAGGAAAAGAGTTTGTTTTCCTCCATGGGGAGAGCTGCATTCTAGAGCCGCACTTGGTGACAGATCCTGTCAGCATACTCCCGCTTAGTGCATCTGAGTGTGTCTGTGTGTGTTACCCAGACATAGAGAGATGAAATGTTAGGGTTTGTAGTGCAAATCCCTTTTTACTTAGTCAGTTAATATTATGATATGACAAGTGATTTCCTCTAAAACCGTGAATCCCAGTGTAGGTGTCCTTAAGCAAGTTTTGGAAGGATTTTGCTTTAGCTTGGTAAATCTATAAAATGTTAGAATCAAATGATGTGAGAAGGTTGATTAATTATACTACTGTTCAAAACTTAGGGATCAGTATATTTTCTTTTCTATTTTCTAACAAAACTCATACTTTTACTCAGCAAGAATGCATTACATTAATCAAAAATCTACACCAATAAACGATATTGTCTGTTTTTAAGCGCAAGGGCATCTGACGCTTTAAATTCTTGAGCTCGTTACAGCAGGACGGATTCTGATTGGCTGTCAATTTTTTATCGTTCGTTGGCTGGTGAAAAATAGTTTTGAAAGTGATTCCAATGATATAATTTCTCTTCGTCTTTTTCGTTATAGTTGTAGTGTGGATTCTGCTATTCTTTAATATTGAGAACGATTTTTAGAACTACAGTATATCTTGATCGTTATCTTTACAGTTATCGTCCTTAGTGTGAACGGGCCTTAATGTCCTAATTCTGAGGGTGAATAAAGACTGAAAAGTTCTAAGTATTGAGAGTTTATATCTCACAATTCTGACTTTACTCGTAATTGCATGTTATAAAGTCACAGCTGAGGCATCTAAACTCACATTTCTGAGAAAAAAGTCTGAATTGCGAGATGTAAACTTGCAACTGCGAGAAAAAAAAACTGAATTGTCAGATAAAAAGTTACAATTACCCTTTTTATTTTATTTTTTTATTATTCAGCTATTATTTTGTGGAGTATATATATAAACAACTTATGTGAAATATCTTATTCAGGACAGTACTAAATAAAACATTTTCAAGATCCCTTATTTTGTTTCAATTATTAACATTTTGCACATTCGGAAAGGGGTATGTAAACTTATGAGTAAAACTGTATATTAAAATAGAATACTATTATTAATATTGTGATAATATTGTTAATGTTTTTACAGTTACAGTCAAATCTTACCAATCACAAACCTTTGAACAGTAATGTACACTTTCATTCATGCTTTACTGAAATGTAGTTTAAACTATGAAAAATATATAAGCACCCAATATATTATTTACCCAATATTATGCATTTATCCCTTAATTAAGTCAAAGCTCTTGTGACATTTGTATGATGCATATTGTTGCTGCCTATGTAGTGCATTTTAATTCAGTAACCTAGGATGGTCTTTTTTAATTTCGAGCCCAGCCTAAGTAGCAAGCAGCTAGAACAGCACCTATGAGTTAAAAGTAACAACCTTTCAGAGGTATTTGACCAAAGTCAATAGGACTCTAGGGGTATATAACACAAAATAGGCTGGGAAATGCTGCTCTCAAATGTCCTGATGTTTTGTACTGGTCATTCATAAGACCGTAAGATATTCAAAAAGATGCTCTAGTGAGATGCTGTAACCCTGAGCGCGGCGAGGCAGTGGGGCTGCTGGCCGCATGCAGTTAGACGCTGCTTTGACTGCGACTCTAATTAGAGCTGGAGGAGAACACTGACACTTAATGAGGGGTGTAGGAGACATATGCTCACACACTCGCGCACACACATATAAAGAGCGCCAGAGAATGAGGGAGAATGCAAGTGTATGGAAATTAGCAAGAGAGGACACACACACAGGGTACAGCGTGGAGAACAAAGTCTTTGAGAAGGATGTCAGATGCCAGTGAATTTTTTTTGTCTTTTGCATAAAAACACAAATGTGATGGAAAAAAGTGGCTCACACCTCCAGCATGAAGAGATGTGTTTATTTAAATATTTGGTACAGAAATATTAGTAAGCTAAATCTGACAAAACCTCTATATGGGGATTATAGGAATGTTCTCAGTTGCATAAATTATTCATAGTAATAATTTCTTAATCCTTCAAATACTAAATGAATAAATAAAAAAAAAAACACAAGTAAATAAAAACACTTCCCTTGTCTTTTAGAAATAATGGACGGTCCACGTTTATATTTTTTTAAAATACCGTATATTGTTAATAACAACTGAAATCTATGTCCTCATCTTCACTACAGTACAACTGAAAAGTTTTTTTTTTTTTTTAAGAAAACATGTTCACTAACTTAAAATTAATTTGGTCAAACATACAATAGCAATATTTATAAATATTATTACAATTTTGAATAAATGTTTTCTATTTCTAATAACTATTTTAATTTTCCTTTGATGGCAAAGTTGAAATTTCCTGTCACGCGATCCTTTAGAAATCATTTGAATTTGCTCATTTGGTGCTTAAGAAACTGTTTTTATTATCATCTATGTAGAATTATTTTTTGTGGTGCTTCAAATTTTTTTCTAGAAACCTTGATACATTGTTTCAAGATTCTTGATGTTATTGAAAGTTCAAAAGCAAAGCATTTATTTGAAACAGAGATATTTTAAAACGTTACAAATGTCTTCAAATGATCAATTTAATGTAATCCTGCTGAATAAAAGCATTAATTCATGATTATTATTTTTTTATCTTACTATTCTCAACCCTTTAAATGATAATGTTAATACTGTCGCTAGGAAAATGTGTGCTGATTATTATTTTGGCTCAAATTTTACAACAGCAAACTCAAAGCAGGGTTTCTTTCAGTACTGGGCATGGAACAAGCGAAGAGACTTCTCACAGCATTCATTTAGTACCTTGGTGTCATTGAGCTGGGCCAATCCCGTGCAGGCATTGGCCAACAGGAAATCGCCACTCAGAACAGCCATCTTGTTCCCAAACTGCATGTCTTTGAGGGGGCCATCGGAGTTTGTCCACTCCTTCAGATTCACAATCCCACGATGCACCAGGAAGGCCGTGTGAATCAGCTCCGTGATCTCAGCCAAGTTCCTCTGACTGACATAGAGACAGAAAGAGAGAAATATTGTGATTCTGAGAGGGTATTAGATCTATAAACAGTCCCAGATGCTACAGCACACTTTATATGGAAAGGGAGTGATTTTAGCCCAAACGTTCTTCTGCAGAACAAATAGACCAGAGAGAGTGTCAAGTGTCCTGGTGACCATAATGCACTTCACAAAATACCAACTGCCTCTGATTATCAGACGAGCCCAATTATCACAGCGCCATCACACAGACGTTATAATCAAATGTTGATTTGCTGGATTCAGGACCATAATCAGCTTGGACCATCGAGGTCTCAGCGATAACCACCTTCCAGACACAAGAGAGAGACGTTAGTGCTGATGACCACTTACCCCTCCCTGAGAGCGAGAGAAATGGGAAGAAAAGAGGGTGAGAGACTGAAGAAAAAGCATCTTTGATGAAGGGATTCTCTTGAATTTGGCAATGTGAGAGAATCACTGTGGCCGTTTCTGCTCACACACACACACAGTCGATGCTTGGGTAATTACAAAGCACTGCAATAATTCTTGTTGTCATTAAATGCTGTTCTGTAATGGGCCATCTCCTGGGCTCAATCATCCCTATTGTGCAGAGCTCTCTTGTCCACGCAGCCACCGATCCCGGTCAGTTTCACTTCAGCTGACACGGGTACAAACAGATCTGAGATGTCGATGTGGATTACAATGGATGAGGATTACTGGGGAAACTCAAACATACTTTAAAGAAGTGTAATTGTATTTATCTATCATCTCAGGTCAAGAGTTGCAGGGTTCTTACTTGTCTTTTTTATCTTGGTAAATATTAAACATCTACTTTTTGCAAACCTAATCAAATTTTGATGGATGCAGTGAAGTCCATCCCAACATTTTGCTCAATGAATATCCTGTTAAACTCAGAAATGCATCTGATTCTGGAAGCAAAATGCATAGTGAATAATGAATGGCATTTTATGTTGACTATAAATACATATCAAAAGTTGTTTTCTAGAACAGGTTTGTGATCTCAGACCTTGAAAAAGTTTTCAGGGCTATGTACACACAGGGACACGGTTCTGTTTTTTTTCATATGTAACATTCTTAATTAAAATGAAAAAGGACTAAAAACAAAATAAATCATTTAAAAATACTGCCCTAAAGTGCTTTAAATGTGTAAAAAAAAGATATATATATATATTATTTTTTAATTAACTAAATTTAAAAACTGAAAAATAAACTAAATTAAAAAGAACAAATAAATAAAAAGATATTTAAAATACAACATGAACAGCACAAAGTACATGAAATTTTAATTCAGCTTTATAAAATAGTAAACTGATGAATTAATTACAAATACAAAAATAAAATGTAATCACAAAATTAGGAATACAAAAAAAAATAGAATGCAGTGTGAACAGTCTAATATAATACAGGTTTTATCATTCTTAATCATTCACTATCAGTGACATGCTTCATTTCCATTAGTGTGGAAGACAATGAGTCCACAGAATGCCAATAATACAATTTAGGCCCTTGTCCGCCTCCTCGCCCTTGTTCTTAATTGATGTATAATTTCACGGCAGCCTCCACGGAACATCAGGTTCATGATAATTGACTCCATTTATTTAGTTAAGATTAGCATGCCAAGTTTGACTATTTTAATGCCACGTTTAAAAGTTCTCATCAGTCCCTTTAGCTGCAATGTGAATGTGGCCAAGGCGCGTGTGTGTGTGTGTCTGTGTGTCCTTCTCAACACCTTGCAGCTGCCAGTATTGAGTTGCTGATTTGGCCACTCATTAGTAATAGTGGTGATATTTGTAACTAGTGTTTTTGAATGAATAGTTTTCTATAGTCTTTGTCTCCTTCATTCTTGGACTGGCTGCAGTGTTTTGGCTGTGTGCAGACAGCCGGAGTTGAATCGAAATCTAATTTTCCCCCAAATCTGCAGCTATGCCGTCTACGGTTTTTTTGAAGTCAGTGGGAGGGGCAGCAAAGGGAGTATAAATAGCCTCAGAACTCAGTTGCATAGCAACCGATGCCATGGCGCAGAGGGGTTCCTCCCCCTGACACGCCCCCTTTCTCTGTCTGCTCCATTTTCTCTGCCAATTTAACCCTGAAGCTCAGTGGAGCGTGTGCCTGCAAGCTCACAGCAGATCACCTTGGAGGTCAAGATGTCAGTTGACCAAAAGCATCACTAAAGCTGTCACACTGTCACTATCTAGGCCAGAAGATGTTTTAATGAAAGATCAGAGATGGCTTTACTTCTAAACTCGTTATAATGTGAGTTCAGCTCTTAACACAGGACACACACACACACACACACACAACACCACAGAAACCACCTATATAACTACCAGCACTAAATAAGACTCTTTTTCTGTTCAGTCTGCGCTATTCAGTTTACAGTATGACATATATATTAAAAATGAAAACCATTCAAAATTATGGGGGTTCGGTAAGATTTTTTATACTTTTGAAAGCGGTCTCTAAATTCGAAATTCTCGTCCAATATTTTAGCTGAATAAAATAAGTAATATTGTTAAAAAACTGTAAAAAAAAAAAAAAAAAAAAAAAGTGTATGATTTCATTTGTAGTGAAACATCTGCTCTCATAAATTGAATTAGATTATGTCTGAATTATGTCAGAAATCTGAATATTGCAAAAAAATCCATCTCTTTAAGGGAATTTGGTGCAAAAAAAAAAGAAATTCTCTGAAGCAAATCTTAGATTTGTTGTTTTTCCATCATAGTATATGTGCATTTCTTCTAATTAATCAATGTAACCATCTTACATTTTTCATTCACTTTTTATGTTGGTCTTTCCATTCAGCATTTTTTTTTTATCCTAAAATTTGCATTAAGACTTGTGAATGGAAACCCAGATAGTGACTAAACATGTTGCATTTTGCATGTACCACCTTAAGAACGAGACAGGCTTCCAGGATACCATGATAACTAATGATCTAAAACAAATTCAAGGGGGACTTTAGGAGATAACCGAGCAAACATGGACACTGTACAATGCTTATTTTCAGCTTTCAGACACAGCCAAAGTCTGCTGAATGTCACACTCTTGTTCCACACATCCCTTAGAAGAACTGTCGAGCAATCATTCAAACAGACGTCTCTCTCAGCGAGATGCACTCATGCATTTATGCGATCATACACACACCCCCAAACCATGAGCATTTCTGTCAGAAGTGAACAGAACTGTGTGTGTGTGTGTGTGTGTGTGTGTGTGTGTACATGAGAGAGAGAGAGAGAGAGAGAGAGAGAGAAAGTGCCTTGATGGGACATTTTACAAATGCTGCATGTCAAGGAGGAGGAGAGCAGCACAGCAATTCATCCATCACCACCGTCAAACACACCTCTAACCAGGAACGAGAGAGCGAAAGGTGTCATCGGAGCAGAGAGGGAAGGGAGAAGTTGAAAGGAAAGAGAGACAACCGACA
Organism: Carassius auratus; assembly: GCF_003368295.1. Lineage (NCBI taxonomy): Eukaryota > Metazoa > Chordata > Actinopteri > Cypriniformes > Cyprinidae > Carassius > Carassius auratus. The sequence goes on from NC_039280.1 coordinate 8,298,842, forward strand.
AAGAAAGAGAAAAATACAGACAGGGAGGAAGAAGAAAGCTCTATATGTCAGAAAGAGAAAACTACCACAGACATGTTTCTTTTTTACTCATCCTCATGTCATTTCAAATCAAAACTTCTGTTTTTCTGCTGAAGACACAAAGAGAAACTTTAACATTTCTTCTGCTTGAAAGAACAATAATCATGAAGCGGTCCAGTTAATGTGTGCTTCATCTTTAAATTCCCCTCTAGTAAACCATTAACTGGATCACGGAGTTTAACAGTTCAGTCCAATTGTAATAATTCATTGAAAAAATAAGATTGGAAAGAATCTCGGATTCTTTAAATATTTATCAGTAAATGAAATGGTTCAATCCGAATATAAATGAATCATTCACTGTGAACCAGATCAGCTGAATCAAAAGATTTGATTCAGAAGAATGTCTGGTTCATGAACAAATCCTTGCTACTTCTTTATTGAATTTTTTATCTATTTGTCAGTTAGTCAAACAGTTTAGTCAGACTGTAAATGTATCATTCATTGTAAACCAAATCAACTGATACAATAAAAAGGTCTGATTTATAAGAACGTCTGATCCATGAACAAAGAGTTACTACTGCTCTCTTAAATCTTTATCAATGAATCAGTGAACTGAACAGAATGATTCATTCAGAACGATTCATCCATAAACTAGTTCAAGTGATTCATTGAAAAAGATCAGATTCAGAAGAATGTCGGATTAATTCAGATGTATGTTTGACATCATTCTCTTCTCTTTTAAATTTGGGACTACTTAGATGATTTAGAAGACATGCTGTCATGGACAGTCATGGACGACCTGTTATGCTTTTTAGTGGATTTTCTAGAGCTTCACAGGCTGAGTTCTAATTGATGTCAATTAAATTAAAAAGAACAACCATAATTTTTTTCACAAATTCACTTTTTCCACAGAAGAGAAAAGTCAAACAGGAGTAAATAATGCAATTTTGGGGTAAAATATCCCTTTAAATGTGGGTAATTGTGTGTGTGCATGTTTCACCATCAATCACCTCACCCTTTTTAACACACACACAACCACAATGGGTCAGCCTTGACTCTTACAAGTCTCAGGGCAACTACATCGCCATCTTGTTTCCATGACACCCACTTCCCAGCTGTGGAAGTATGATGTCACATCCTGTTTAGAGGGAAACGTGGGGATGTAGAAGCAAGAAAACGCGCAGAAAAAAACAGAGAAGTATAGCGAAGTATAGCCGGTCCCCTCCTCTCACTTGCTTTGACAATCTCTTTCCCTGCTCAGCGAGAGAGAAAGAGTTCATTCAGACAGCTTGCGCACACACACACACACACACACTGCCAAGTACAACAGCCGCTTCTGGTAACTCCCTGGCACTGCAGCCAAAGAACTCATACACACACACACACACACCAGCCTGTTTAGAGCAAGAGTCTTTCTGAGGCACAGCGGTGGAAGTGGATGCACAAGTGTGTGTGCTGCGTGTGTGTCAATTTCTTGTCCTTACTGGACATAATTTACTCTACACACTTTCATATCCTGTTTCCGATGATCTGACTATGCAACACGGTTACCATAGATCTTGTTTTCCAATAAACCTTGTTCTCTCCGAGTTCAATGCTACCTTTTTAAAACAAATGTCATGCTCTTTTTTTCCACTTTCACTTATGGAAAGAGAAAAAGGCTAGATTTATAATTGGCCTCAGGTGAAATGTGAACCCCTTTGTTTCCGAAATAAAATCTTCAGCAGCCTGTAGCTTTCAAGGTGTCCAAATGAAAAACTTCTCTAAACCTGATGCCTGGAGATTTTTTACATTTTTTTTATTCATCTTTCTCCACCTTTCCCACCTTTCCCACCTTTCCCACCTCCGAACACACACAACCAAACACTTATATGCTGCTGACATTGAATACTTTTGGGAAATTGACATGTCCTGCGGTGTGACATGCTATACTCCTAAAACTGACATGCTATCCTATATCTAAAACTGACGGCGGGCTTTAAAACAGTGTAATTGAGGTATGATAATAAAACGGCTATATTAAAATACAGCCACAACTTTATAAAATCACAACTAATGCATTGCGGCTAGAAGATCCTTCATCAGGGTGTGGATTTCAGCAGACAAACTTTATTTAAAGAGTTGAAGACAACTTTAACAAACAGTGTCCACTGTAATGTAATACCTCACAAGTGTATTAGATTTGTTTCATGGACTGCGAAGCGTTCTCCGCAGAGCAGCAGAGAAGGTAATGGTATATTTTTTGATTGCATTCCTTTGAAATTAGTATGACTTTCCATGACCTTGAGAGACTGCATGGAATATTTGTATTTTGACCTGATCATTTACAATTATCTACTGAGGGAAAACTGAACCCTGTAAAGCATTTGGACACAGGCACAATCATTATTATTTTAGCTGCTGACCAAAACATATTCAACTTACAGTTATATAATGAATGGGCTTAAAGTGCACACCCTTTAATTTGAGGGTATTCTCATCAAAATTGGAGGAAAGGTTAAGAAACTACTGCTCTTTAATATGTACCTCCCCCCTTTTTCAAGGGACCAGAAGTAATTGGACAGTTGACTCAAAAGCTGTGTCATGGACAGTCGTGGGCTATTCTTTCCTTATTTCTACATAAATTAAGCAGGTAAAAGGTCTGGAGTTGATTCTGAGTGTAATATTTGCATTTGGAAGCTGTTGCTGTGAATCCACATTATTCAGTCAAAGGAGATCTCCTTGCAAGCGAAAAAAAACAATTGTTAGGCTGCAAAATCAAAACAAATCCATTAGAGAGATAGCAGGAACATTAGGAGTGGCCAAATCAACAGTTTGTTCTGAGAAAAAAAAAAAGGCCTGGATGTCCATCAGTCCACAACAGTGGCGGATGATCAGAGGATCCTCTCCATGATAAAGAAAAACCCTTTTACAACATCCATCCAAGTGAAGAACAATCTCCAGGAGGCAGCCATGTCACTGTCAAAGTCTACAATCAAGAGAAGACTTTACCAGAGCAAATACAGTGGGTTCACCCCAAGCTGCAAACCAGCCCAGATTAGATTTTCCCAAAAAAGAAGAAGAAGAAGAAGAAGAAGAAGCCTGACCGCTTCTGGAAAAGCATTCTTTGGACGGCTGAAATGAAGATCAACCTGTAAAATAATGACAGGAAGAAAAAAGTATGGAGAAGGCTTGGAACAGATCATGTATTGTATAGGGATATACTCAATCTGATATGCCCAGATTCAGCCAAATACACAAAGTTGATTGGATGGCGCATCATAGTACACACATGGACGATGACCCAAACCGTACAGCAAGAAGCAGTTAAAAAAAACTGAATATTCTGCAATGGCCAAGTCAGTCTCCTGATCTCAACCCGATTGAGCGTGCATTGCACTTGCTGGAGACAAAACTAAATGCAGAAAGACCAATAAAAAAACAACAACAACTGAAGTCAGACTTAACGCAGTCATTGCTTGCAAAGGAGTCAAAGGGTATAAAAATGGTTGTAATTCCAAAGCATATGGTTATATTTTTGTTCAACCCCTTGAATTAAAGCTTAAAGTCTGCACTTCAATTTCATCTTGATTGTTTTTTTTTTATTCAATTCTGGTGGCATACAGAGACGAAATTATGAAAATTGTGTCAGTATCTAAATATATACAGTATGGACAATTTTATATATAGATGTGTTTTATATCATTTTCGAGACATCAGGATTTCATGGTATACTGTACTATGATTTAGTGAACGTGTAGCTGACATTCGAGGAGGAACAAATTTTCAAACTACAAACATTTGTACAAAGTATGTATTCATTATTAAACAGAGGGCAGGATACATATAGAAGATTGTGTGCAGCAAAGTTAGGTGTTTAGTAGGTGTTTCAGCAAAGTTTTAAATATGTTGATAATTTGGAAACCTAGAAGCTCATGAATCAAATTTTGTTTCATAGACTGCAAAAACATTGAAGTCTAAGGACTTATGTGTAAACTAGCTATGTCCATACATAACACAAACAGTCCTTGTCCTCTCCATATTTTTTCTCTTGCTGTCTTTCAAACATCTTTCTGGCTGTTCTCCCTACCGCTCTCATTTTCTCTAAGCCTGTGTGTGGTAGCAGTAATGTCTCATTAATGGCCAAAGCTACAAACTGTTAGAGTCCCATGACCCTGAGAAAAAAACTGGAAAAATCAAAAGAAAGAAAAAAAGAGAAAGAAAGGTATTGTTACCTTGGGTAGATGCCGCTGACCATACTGTCATGAATCGGGTCACTGGTACTGGGACATGGACCGGCTGCTTTTGACATCAGCAACACAATGAGACCTCGCATCTGTAGATTATTCCGGCTGTCGTACACAAATCCTCTATCAAAAAAAAAAAAAAAAAACACATAAAATGTAATATCACAAAACATATAGTAGTACTTGTGTACGTGTGTGTGTGTTTGTGTGTGTGTGTGTTTGTGTGTGTGTGTGTGTGTGTGTGTATATATATATATATATATATACATACATACATATATACACACACACACACATACATATATATATATATATATAGACTAAAATACTTATATAGTTATTTTTCTTAAGTGCAGATGCAATATTTAAAAGAACAACTTCCTGTAGTTTTTCCAAAAAACATGTAAGTGTTCCAAGAAAACAACATCAGCTGCACATTTTCACTGAGTCATATGTGAAATCCATTAATGAGTCAGGCTAACTATTGGTCAGAACTCTGTGCTGATGGCCATGACTCCCCATCAGACCCTTCAGAATAAGAAATAATGGTGCCATGAAGAGCAGAAATGTGATTCATCAGCTAACTGAAGAGATATAATGATCAAAAGCAGCTAGAGATTGCAGAGTTCCACCAGGATCTGCTTTAAAGCAGTGTTCTGCTCACTGCTGATGAGACACACTGAATTACTGAAATGATACACGCACTTAAGGCATGTATAAAAAAGTAAATGTTTTCATTTATATATGTTATTCTATAAATCAAGTCCATATATTTCTTCCTAACTGCCTAAAAATTACACTGAACTCCAAATTTATGGTAGAAGGTCAACATGGGTCTGGATCTGAACCTTTTGATAAAAAAAAAGACTTGCATTGAAGGAGCGACTCCAGATGTATCTAAGGATCAGAGAATATTCACACAGTTTAGCATTGATAACAGTATTTACTGGCAGATGTGGTATCTTGTTCCTGGCCAGGAACAGCTTGCATACGGTCTGTGTGAAAGAATTAATAAAGTATATCCCCATAGCCATTAATACCACCTGTAACCATAGTAACAGTGATGAAATACATTTTCATAACCAAATTTTGATGGAATTTGGTGGAAACTTTTATATTTAGAAGTCACTTCAGTGAGCATATTAAATGCTTGAGTGGATTGTCAACTGTATTATGTCATTAGAATGCAACCACAGAGGATCACATGGACTGCTATAAGCAACTACCCAGAAGTCCCTAGCAAATGTAGTAGTGCCCCAAAAACACTTGCAATTAATATGAGATTTTACATAGAAACACACACACACAACAAAAACACTCAGAACACCTTAGCAACCACATAGCAGTGCCCTAGCAGCCACCTTCAACAACTAGTGAGTTCTGCACATGCAAGAACCAAAAACCACTAACATTTCTTTACAAAATATTTAAAAAAATCTAGTTCAATAAAAGGGTTATTCACACAGAACACATTTTTTCAGGTAGTGAAATGAAAGATTGCAAGGTCTAAAGTTGATCTTTTAATTTGTGTGTGTTTTTAAAATGCCATGTCTTGCACAAGACAAGAATGCATCAGTTAAAGACATCCATTTGGAGCGTTTTTACATAGAGAAACAAAACAGCAGCGCAGTGGAATGCAAAAACATATTCTGTTTGAACGCTCTCTACAACTACAACTTGACTAATACGGTCATCTGGCTACTTTATGAAAATAAAAGTTTCTAGTATGTGTGTGTGACCGTCCAGACTCACCATATCCTAATTGTGTTTAAATGAAATGCACAATGTCATATTAACGAGCCAGCATGTCGTTCCAATACAATCTCGCCCTCTTTTCACCTCCCATCCCTCCATCTTTCACTGTCTCTCTCTCGCTCTACGGAGGAGGAAACAGACACACAAAGACACTCGCTGGCTTGTTAATCACAGTTCCACGAGGGGGTCTTGGAGACAGAGGTCATCGCTGTTATGAGCTAGTCTGCCTTTCAACATCATGATTAATTTGCATCTGCATGACAGTTGCTGGTTGGTTCTGTGCAAAGGCGTCCAGCCCCACAGACCCTTTACCTGGCTCTATTATCAGTTTAAAATATACATATAATACAAATAATTTCTTATAATTGCAAAAATGCTTCCTCTGAAACAAATATTCTGCATTTTGATCATTTTAGAGACATTTAATAAAGATTTCATTTTCAACTGACAATTCCCTTGCATAAAGTACCACTTTTAAAAAACCAACTTCATTTTTAAAGTAAAGTGAGAAAACAGCCGACTACCCATAATATAAAACTTAAATGTATACATTTTCCTTTTAAATGAGCGCCCTCCAATCCTTTTATATTTCAAACAAAATTAAATTAAAGTAATATTTACTGCAAAAATATATCTGTTGTAGATATACTACATTTTACAACAAGGTGTAATATCAAAAACAGTGACCTTAAAACTTACCTTTTAACATTGCTATCAAAAAAGAACACAGTAAGAGACCATTCAACAACCTGTTATACTGTAAAGTACTTCAATTAATTTGTTGTGGTAATTCTATAGTTGCTTTGGTAATATAACAACTATGGTAATACATACAAATCACTTTACCCAATACTGTACTTAGTTTATATTTTATATTATACTATAATACACTACAGTTAACTGTTGTAAAAACTAAAGTACAATACAGTAGTTATAACAGTTTATCAGTTCACTGTAGTTAGTGTATCCTGTAGCATTAATTAAAAAGTGTTGTACGTACTATAATATATACAGTATAATACAATTTATTATAGATACCGGGATATCCCAACAGTATGTTCAAGACATGGTTATGGCCTTCAGAGACATTTCAAAATATGCACGATTGAAGAATTTAAAAGCAGCACAGTAAAATGCAAAAATTGTGTTTTGTGTGAACAGCCCACTGAGGAATTATTCACTTAAAACACATTTTTGATTTTAAAAACACAAGGTGCTGGACAAGTTGCATTTTTCTCACTTGAGCGCCATATGTTTTTAGAACGTGTAAAAAAAAAAGTACACAATACACATAAGCACAAAGGTGGAATCCACTGCAATGGAATCCAAAAACGTGTTCTTTGTAAAGGCCCTTATAGTTTTATGATAGCCTACTGTTCAGTGATTGATAGTCATCTGAGCTGTATCAACTAGGAAGTGAATTGTCTGATAAACAGAGTCATTAAAATGCACTAACTGAGAGTTCCATTGGAAAATTGTGTGCACAGTGAAGACAAAGCAATAGAAAGTTTAAATCCAGACTGATAATAATCTAATATAGGGGTGCAGGTCATAGAGGATGTACACATCACAAGCGTTCCAGGGCTACAATCGTCTCTGGTTGCCGGGCAATGAGGCACAATGCAGTTCCAGTGACGACAAGGGCTGTAATCCCGTCTCCAGGCAGAGAGTCACTTGTCATGAATCACAACTGTGGTAATCGAGATGAGATGACACCCAGACACGCCCACTACCAAACAGCCCAGCGAGAGAGAGAGAGAGAGAGAGAGAGAGAGAGAGGGGTGGGCACGACATATCATGACAGAATGATAGAATAAAGAAGAGACTGGAGACATATAAGGTACAAACGAGGAATATATCCGAGATTGGATGGAAATATATAAAAGTGGCTGATAACTGGAGAATCAATGAGTGTGGTTACATATATCATCTTACATAGATTATGCTTAATAATAACCCAATACTGTTCAGGTCATGTAAACCCCTTAAAATGTATTCTTATCAGGTAAAGGTTATAAATGGTTTAAGCGAAACCTGATCAGCACACCCCCATTACTCAGATTTCAGTGGCCAGTATATTTATATATTATTATAGTATTTACTTATTATGTAGTATTTTTATCTTGTGTATGTATCATTTCTTTTTGCATGTCTGTTTATGTTTTAAAAAAGGTTATTTCAAAATCTCACGTAAACATGTTTTTCCATATGTTGTTGGTTTTTTTATAATGAGCTGATTTTTGATTTCTCGCACTCAATGTAAATGCAGTGCTCATTTATACCATATGAAGGACCCCTTAACCATCAGGTTTTTAACATCCTCCTGTCCACCAGCCCAAAAAGGCTTCACCTAACATTTAAAAAATATACTGACACAAAGGTCAAACTACAGCGATCGCATCCAAATAATCTAGTCACATCCACCACCCAGAAACACACACACCATTACTCAATCAGACAGAAACTGCATCTCAAAACATGCACACAAACACACACATCATTAAATCACAAACTCACTACTGCAAAGGGAGGAGCAGGGAGTCATTAAAACAAGACGAGTGGTGATAAGAAATGATTGGAAAGAGGGAATAAAAGAGTGATGGAACCTTACAGACCAGCTGGAAAGTGTTTATGACCCTCACGAATAAGGAGTGTGCAGTGAAGTACACTTAATATGTGTGAAACATTCAAAGGGGCTGTTCACACACAACACTGTTTTTTGATTAGCCAATGAAAACATGTGTCTTTGTCCCCTACGGGGCTTTTTTATGGGGCTTTTTCCCCCGCATCTTCCACTGTGAGCAGTGCATTTCTAAGTTGCTATGTGAGGTTAAAACATTTTTTTTTTTTGACACCAGATACAGGTGGATGAATGTCTGTGCATAAATGTAAATGGGCCACTCAGATGACTGGATGAGCATATTAGCATATTTATAAGCATATGTACATGTTTACAGACAAGCATTTTGAATAGTTTTAATTCACAATCAGTGTTTAGGAGATAAAGTCTTTTTTTTAAATAAGCTGAACTCAACTAATAACTAAGAAAACAAAGAAGCTGTAATTATCAATCAAAACGCCACAGCGAATGATGTCATCAGGAAAATGTGACATTACATCACTGCACTCTGTTCGCCTGGAATATTATGTGTGTATGCAGCTGGGTTGTCACTTTACACATAGACTGGGACAAAATTATTACAGGTGGCCCTAATAAGTACCAAAGAGCAGAGGTTTACAAAGTGAGGGTCTGTAAAAACATTTTGGAGGAAAAAAATATATAAAAAAGGATATTTAAATAAAGTAAATAAATAAAAAATAATACAGTGCAGTATTATAAGAAGTATGTTTTTTTTTAATTACATAATTTCAGAATAAATTTATTTTATTCATTTATACAATACATTTATTATGTTCATTTTTCATATAAGAAACCATATAGATGCCTTTTAAATTTAGGATGGGGTGTCCCTGACATGAGAATGATTATATTTGGGGTCCGTATATAAACGACTGAAAAACCCTGCCATAAAGGACCTCAGTGAGAACACCTGTCACAGGGCCTCTGTATGTGTGTGGAACTGTGAAGGTCTTCCCCTGACGTGTCACGGACATCTCCGCAAGATCTTACCGCAACCGCAAACTGCTCTGAACTTCGCTGAGGTCTGTGTTTTTTTTTAAGAATGAACAGAAAGGCGAAGCGGAACGTGAGCTGGCACTGGCTGACTCGCCAGCCTGCAATTGTGCATATAAATATCTTTGGCGCGTCTTAGGAGACGGCTGAATCTGCACTGACGCTGAGGGGAGAAGACAGGGTCCCCTCCCAAATGGATTGTCATATCAGATTTAGGTGTATAGGTTATTACACCCTTGGGCTACTGTTTCCAACACTGTCGTCTGGATGGGCCGGATTGGGTTCCCAAACTCGTCTCTCTCTCTAAAACCAAACGCACACACACACAAACACTCAGTCTTTATTTCCTCTTAAAACTTTCTGTATGTCATTCAGTTGGACAGCGCTCAGGTGAAAAAAAGTTCAAGGGGTAGTTCAACCAAAAAATGAAAATTGTGTCAACATTTACTCACCCTCATGTTGTTCCAAACCTGTATGACCTTATTTTTCTAAAGAGCATAAAAGATGATGTTTATGTGTTTTCATCCATACAATGGAACCTAACGGTCACCAAAACTGTTTGGTTAACAACTTCAAAAAAGTCATCTTTTGTGTTCCACATAAGAAATAAAGTCATACGAGTTTGAAACGAGTAAACGATGACAGAATTTTACATTTGGTTGAACAAGATATTTTTTTTTTGTTTGTTTATTTATTTTAATTTGTAAATCCTATTTTTTGTTTGCAGGTCAATTTTGGCTCAGAAAAAAAATCCATTTATGTCCAATGATTCTGACTGTTAAAAACTGTATTGTCACTGAAAACTAATCAGAATATGATCAGATATTTACACAAAAACATCATAGCATAATGCATGGACTTTATGTATAGCAACAAAGTACAGCTCACAGCAGTATAAAAAGCAGACATAGTGCTATAATAAAGAAAAGTCCAGAAACGCACTTGATCTTCAGTATGACAGAGTGGGCTGGCTGTCTGTCTCTGGAACTGTAAAGGGCAGCCACTGGGGGGAGACAGCTTTGATTTGGCCATTTAATTTGGCTAGTTAAAAAAAAAGTGCCTTTTAAGTATTTTACTTCCAGGGTCAATCTCCTTGAAGTAACGTAGGGGTTAAAGGGATAGTTCATCCAAAAATGAAAATCCTGCCATTAATTTCTCACCCTCAAGTCGTTCCAAACCTGTAAGACCTTCGTTTATCTTCAGAACACAAAGTAAGATATTTTTGATGCATTCCGAGAGCTCTTTGACCCTCCCACTGACAGCAAGGGTACTACCACAATCAATGGCCAGAAATGTAGTAAAGACATCAGTAAAATAGTCCATGTGACATCAGTAGTTCAACTGTAATTTTACGAAGCTGCAAGATAACTTTTTTTGCTCAAAGAAACCAAAAATAACAACTTTGTTCAACAATTCTTCTCCTCCTCATCCAGTCTGCTGAGACTCGCCTCCATTTTGGAGAGGACCACAATGCATGTGTGCTCTTCCACCTCGTGTAAACAATGCATGCGCATTGAGCTGCTGTTTACGTCAACACGGTCATGCGTCAGCATAGTGATACTACCCAAAATGGAAGCAAGACTACAGCAGATTGAATGAGGAGGAGAAGAATTGTTGAAAAAAGTTGTTCTTTTTGTTTTCTTTGTGCACAAAAAAATATATTCTTGTAGTTTCGTAAAATTACGGTTGAACTACTGATGGACTATTTTACTGATGTCTTTACTACATTTCTGGACCCTGATTGTGGTAGTGCCCTTGCTGTCAATGGAAGGGTCAAAGAGCTCTCGGAATGTATCAAAAATATCTTAATTTGTGTTCCAAAGATGAAAGAAGGTCTTACGGTAAGGGAAGGGCGATTTAGCAAAAAAACTTGAAAATCAACTTGAAAATGCAACTACAACATGATTCAATATACTTTTTCTTTATTTACCCACTAGTTAAAGAAAATTATATTCCAAATGCTGCACACATTAAATGTTAAACAAATAACTATATTTTAGATTTAGTCCGAGAGCTCTCAGTCCCTCCATTGAAGCTGTGTGTACGGTATACTGTCCATTTCCAGAAAGGTAAGAAAAACATCATCAGAGTAGTCCATGTGACATCAGAGGGTCAGTTAGAATCAGTTGAAGCATAGAAAATACATTTTGGTCCAAAAATAAAAAAAATTATGACTTTATTCAGCATTGTCTTCTCTTCCGAGTCTGTTGTGAGCGCGTTCACAACACTGCTGTGACTGTTGACGTACGACGCTGCTGACGTGTTATCTTTGTTATAGGGCGCACACTCACAACAGACCCGGAAGAAGGTATTTTCGATGCTTCAACTAATTCTAACCGACTCTCTGATGTCACATGGACTACTTTGATGATGTTTTTTTTTACCTTTCTGGACATGGACAGTATACCGTACAAAGTTTCAATAGAGGGACAGAAAGCTCTCGGACTAAGTCTAAAATATCTTAAACTGTGTTCCGATGATGAATGGAGGTCTTACGGGTTTAAAATGACACGAGGATGAGTCATTAATGACATAATTATCATTTTTTGGTGAACTAACCCTTTAAGCCTTACAAGCTCAATGAATGTACTTTAACTGGGCTAGTCTGAAAAGTACAATTTGTACAATTTGTACAAACACTTTCATTTAAATGCAATCCTTTCACTTTTCATTAACCTACTTAAAAAAAGGTGCATGGGGGTGCCACAAAGATGTATTGACTTGCACTAAAAACACTTTTGCTTCAATAAAACAGCTTTAAATATAGGACTATATTGAGAGGGATTACAAGAAAACATAAACCATCCTATTGATTTATTAAAGCGACTTGACTTGTATTGTTTCTCAATAAACAAACTGAACAGGTCGGGACTGCAGATTACCCAGCAGTTCCTGCAGGGTGTAATCTCACCAAGACTATAAAGGTCCATGTGGTCTTTTAATTTATCCTCTGAGAGCTGCTTATGTTAATGATCTGCATCACTATAAGCAGGTGATATTCAAGTGAGTGAATATTGAATACAAAATTATGAATCATGAATATTGATCAGGTTATGTTAGAAAGAACTGATCGGCTGAAGTGCAAATGATAGCATACTGGCACTAGTCTGGAAATCAGTTAAGAAATGCTACTATGCTGAAAGCTTGGTTTCATTAACATAAATTGGGTCACATGCCAGATTATTCTAAAGAGGTTACCCAGCAATTTCAGTGTGACCTTATCAATAATCATTAACTAACTCTTATCCATGTAAAGAAAAAAAACTGGCCTCATTAACACTAGATATGTTACAAGGAAACTAGATACATAGATAGTTACTATAAATCCAATTTAATTCCGTGAACTGGTTCATTTGAACAAAGAAAATTGTTTCACGTCACTTCATGGTCGCTGACACTGGAATGGCATATTTATGTGCTCTAAAAAAATCAAAATAAGTTAAACAGCATTTTTAGTCCCATTTCAGTTTCTTGCAGTTTCTTATTATGTGCATTTACAGTAAAGCACTAAAATTAATATCTTACCTGAAAAATGTTTGAACTTTGTAATAATATTCCTATTTATTACAATCAGTTCGGTTTCATTTGTGTGTTGATAAAACTGTCCAGATTACAGATCAAAAGTTTGGGGTTGTTATTTTTTTTTATTACTTATATATATATATATATATATATATATATATATATATATATATATATATATATATATATATATATTAGTTTCTTATGCTCAGCTCTATTTGGTTAAAATTGTTAAAAATGCAATAAAATAGAAGTACTGTCAGATATAATTTTTATATTGATACTTTAAATATTATTTTAAAGCAGTTTAATGCAGTTTCCTATTTGAATACATTTTGAACTGTACTTTATTCCTGTGATGGTAAAGCTGAATTTTCAGCAGTCATTATTCCAGTCCAGTCTGTCACATGATCCTTCACAAATCATTCTAATGATGGTTTGGTGCTCAAACATTTATAAGCCTATTACTGCACGTTATAATAATATGCAGTTTATTACAACTCGTTTCACATGCTTGTCAATAAAACTGTCGTATGGTTCCAGTATGTTTTTTATTTGTAGCATTTGTTTTATTTGTAACATTTATTTGTGATAACCAGCTATTAATGTAACTAATGTTTAAATTAACAATCTGGTCTCAGTTTAATGAGTCAACTAACTTAAGAATCACTTGAACTGATTTATGATCAAATTGTTCAGACTTGTTTTGTAAACCAGTTTGACAGATTCATTTAATAGATCCGACTAAACAGAAGGAATCACACCTAGATATCAGAAAAGACATGCTGTAAATGTAACCCAGTACCTGGCGGTGTTGAGCAGAGGGTGTTTTGTTCCCACCAGCTTCCTGACATGCATGGCCACATTGCTGAGCTCGTCACTGAGTAAACAGCGCAAACTCATGAATGAAGTTGGATATCCTACGATCTTTTCAGCATCAGACACCACTTTAGTCCAGTTAGACGGAGATGGGTTGGAAAAAATACTTAGATGCCTCCATCCAATGTAAGAGAGCCGTGACCTCCAAGCCATTTTAAAAACAAAACCCCAAAAATGATAGACCAGTTATTTAAATGTATGAATGTTCATAGATACTTTCAGATTGAAGTTCACACCAGAGATCTGACACGCTCTTTTACTTATTTAGTGTCAAATCCAGCAGCCTCTGTCCTCCCAATGTCACCTCCTTAGGGAAGAAAACATCGTCTTCTTTTACACAGAAGTCGCCTCCACTGATCGAGCGATGGTCTTTAGTCAATGCAAGTGCATTAGTCCAAACCGATAGTCCGTGCAGGTTTCTGGGTGTCTAGTTGTACAACACTAAACTCTCACGTTTTGACAGCTGTACCGGGTCGCCATCTTTTACGCATCAGTTTACGGCTTGTCGTAAAGAATGCGCGGTTAACCCCTTCGTCACCAAAGCCCGAATAACAAACTGAAGGAAAAGTGAAAACGTGAAAACCAGTCTGTTTGAAAATCAGAAACTACATTTATTTTATTTTATTAGTCGACTGAAACAGCAGATCTTTGTTCTCATCATAGGTTTTTTTATTTATTTATGTATTTATTTTTTGGCAAAGTCACAGACACAGTCAACTTTTCTAACCTGACATCTGCCAAATTGTGTTTGTGTCACAAAAACTTGCATCAGAATGCTGCAAAATACTTGAATTACACTCACAGCTTTTGATAAATGGAAATTAGAGTTTTCTTCTGCCTTTTAAAGGTTGATAAGCCATCCTAAATATGTGTGATTGCATGGTTAGTTGAGTTTTAGATTTGCATTATGTTAGTCTGTTGTGCACGACCCTATTAGAACAGACATGTGACCCATTTTTTGGGTTGTGACCCACCGGTTGAGAAACACTACTCTGTATTGCATGTTGTAGTGTGATTATTCTGGATTTGTGATAATCCCCATACTGAGATCACGTCAGTCAAATGAATACCATGGAATAACAATGTTGACTTCAGCTTTATCAGATATTAAAAGCCAGGAGGGAATTTCACTTAAGTGCAAGAAACGTAATGATGTCAAACGTTACTGTTTACACAGTCTGAATTGTGTAATCGATGGATAATGTTCTTATTTTGACACTGCAGCCTTTGTTGTGAAATTCACATTTTCAAGCCTATCACAGATGGTGACACTGTTGTTGGGCACAATGTTACCAATTAGACAGAACTTACTTTTCAGGGTTACTCTGTTTGAAGCAGAAAGGAGTTGACACAATTCAATTTGAAAAGTCTTTATGATTATGTACAGTACTTTACAACTGAACTCAATAGTGGGCTTACATGAGGTTAACATGTTAAGACCATTAGCCCAGTTCAATCTGTTAAACTGTTTGGGTCTTGGGTCAAACTAGTAAATATGTACTATCATATTTGACTCTATTGCAGTGCATCTTTCATTACATCTCTTGAGGCTGATCAAGATTCTGAAAACTCGTACACCGTAAAAAAAATAATAATAATAATTTTAACAGTAATAGATTTACTGGAATGCTAAGTTTTTACGTTTTCTAACTTATACAGTACAGACCAAAAGTTTGGACACACCTTCTCATTCAAAGAGTTGTCTTTATTTTCATGAATATGGTGAAAAACTGTAATAAATCTAAAAGGATATTTAGTGTGATTTTCACAAACTTTTAGAAGTGAAAAAGAAACAAGTCATATTATCTTTATCTGTGAGAAACTGTAAATTGACATTGCCAGAAATTCCTTTATATTTGTTGGGTTTTAAATTATATCTTCTTAAATTATTATTTAATGCATTATCTTAGTGCCATGAGTGTTATGAAAGTGTTTGTAACTGTCCAAATAAAATCTGTATAACCTAAAATATTACTGCTAAACATTTGACAGTAAAATAAATCAGTACTATACATTTTATCTGTATTCACTTCTTTTTTTTCTTTAGATGAAGAATATAAGATTGTAAGATCATGGCTTGCTCATTACAAGGATTAATCTGGCAGTTTGTGTTAATCATAATGCCACACCACCCCATTCTGTTAAGAACCTATAGGTTTGAGAATAATGAGGGAGAAACAAACTGTTGATTACACATTCACACATGCTGCTGTGGGCATAGAGAGACAGAAAGACAAGAAGGGAAAAATCAAGGGCCTCTCTGCTCTCCTCTCTCTTTGAAATTCAATCAATTCGACCTTCTATTTAAGACTGGGTTGCATTACTTTAATCAACAACACATGGCACATGAATCTCAGATTCCCCACTCACCTATTTTGCAGTGAACTGTCTCAGAAGTTATTTACCAAAAGTCTATACAGTAATTCGGACAGACACCCTTATCAACACAGATATAATGCCACTTCCAACGACTATTCATTTCTGAACAGGGTCGATGAAAGCCTTCTCCTTCTGTTAGGACTTCCAGAGATTTTCCAGATCATTCCACACCCACTTCATGCTGTCTCTGGGTTTTTGATATCGGGTTAGGCTGAAGCTACTTATCTGGTGCATAAACCATGAACCAAACCAGTCCAGCCTTGGAAAATGTTTCCTGAGCATCTCAGATATGCAAGCCTTTCCACTGCCTTATTCAAAACCTTCACGTTTAGCATAAAGTTCTGCTCATTTGTCAGCAAACATCTCCACAGGTTAAAAAATGGATGTTTACTGCATTTACAGTTCCTCCACTCAGTCTTTCTAATGGAACTTGATGAAATTATACCAACGCCTAAATAATCAACCATCAGCTACATGATTCCTGCAGTAGAGCTCTGCTTTTTGGGTATCCACATTCAATTCACCTGTCGTTCTTTGTTTGCTACTGTACAGTGTTTGCTCACTACTTCATTTGTCTTTTCGATCTGATCTTTGTCATTCTTTCAATTGTTAACAAATTAAAGCTGTAATCATCACGTAATTAAGAGGTCTGTTGTGCACCATGAAGCAACTTAATCAAACCAAAATTCAGAAAACAACATTTGTCTTTCTATAGAGTTGTCTTTGATAAAACTGGAGGCAAGACAGCAAGCTATTGTGGTATGTTTGAGAGTTCCTGTTCAACCATAGTATCTAGTTTGGGATATAATGGTAAACCTGTGTATAAAGAGGAATTCATGGAAAAAACATCACAGACTATAAGTCAGTTACTGTAGTAAATATAGTATGTTTGGCTCTTATATGCGTATTGAAAACTCAAGGTTCATGCTTGATATGCACAACAGAATTCTGTCATAGCCCCATTGAATTAAACAGCAGTGGTTTAAACTTAAAGAAGCATAAAATTCATCCAAAGTAAAATGACAATAGTGAACAACTGAAAGCAATCTGCAATGGAAACCCACTTGTGTGTACTTTTCAAACGATTGTTTTGTACGTTTTTAATTCCTGAAATGATTTAGCGGAGGCAAGGTTGACCGTCCTTTGGCAGCTGTTGTGTGTTTCAGTGGTGCGCTGTATTTTGCATAGACTCTGTGAGTTACCCGAGTCCCATTAAAAGATACTACAAGGTGAGTTTCTGAATTAAGTTGGGGTGTGTATATTTGTGTGTGAAATAAAGAGAAGCTGCTAACGAGTTGATGAGACTGTTATACATACAATGGGAGAGAATGTTGCATTTTCAAAGCTTCATCTGTCCCTGTGATTGATTATTTTTTATGAACCAATGACGGATTCGGCATCCAGCTGTTTTACATCTACTTTTAATTCCTTTTGTAATACTTCCCTCTTGTAGAAATCCCATAAGTATCTTTTTGAAATGGAGACACACTAACACATGCATTTTCTCACACACACACACTTAAGCGGACACAATACACACACACAATATAAACAAGCAAGGATTACAATGAGAACAGAAAAGGCTGATGTTGTCTCATGACCACACTTTTTCCACCAGGCATTTCCCAAGAGATGCAAATTCCATCCTCTAATCTTATTTGTCATTGCATATTAGAGCCTTACTTGTGTTTACAAACCATATTCCTCTGCACTTGATACACAAGGCTAAGAGCTATGGAATCGAATCGGAGTGAAAGCCAATCCACGCTGGAGAAAACACAGTTTGGCCTGTTAGAGAAACGGGCTGAAGAACCTCCTCTAGTATCAAGAAGAGTAACAGTATCCCTGCTAGAATGTAACTGTTTATCATGGGCTAATGTTCGGCAGGGGCTGCCAGAGCTGTGTGTGCTAAACAATGCACTCATTCAGGCCGTCGCGCATCTGCTAGTGATCTGGGATGGGACGTCGATACGCTCTCAAGGACGGCGGCCTCTGGTCCGATCCAGAGGAGAGAGGAGGTCTTGTGCCATCCTACTCTACATGTGCCAAGCTTGAGAGCCAATTCACCAGTGGGCAGGAGATGGAGAAATCCAGAAGGAGGGAAACGGGGGAGTGATTTATTGAGGGTTAAACATACAGATTATTCTCTTTCTTATGAAAAAGACTTTTTAAAAGTAGTCTAGTAGTCCTTTTTGTGCACTTTAAGATGTCCTCAAAGTGGTTCTTAACCAGTAGATTATGATACCAATATGGGTCCAGTTCTGTTCTCAAAAGGTTGAAGGATTGCAGGTGCATTTTTAAAAAAAAAACTTGTAAAATCATGCATTGATAGCAATATGAAAAGAAAATGCTTCCCATATATTTTGTTGTTTGTGTCAAAGTTAATATATCAGTTAAAAATAATAATAGTGATGATGATGATGATGATGATGATGGTTCACAGCAAATTCACCTGTGCTTGATCCATGTTTTTCCTTTAAACAAATTCAACCACATTAGATTTACTTTGAAATAATTTGCAAATGATTAAAAAGAAAGGACAAGTAACTCATTAAAAAATAATAATAATAATTAAGCTGAAAGGCTAAAATAGTCATTTATTATTTTTTATAAATAAAGATTTATTTTTCACTTATCTTATGCTTCAGTTCAGACACTTTTTTGTGTGTGTGAGACTGAAAAAAGGCTAAATTAAGAGAGTTTTAGGGACATTTAAGTGGGTCCACATGGTTTAAGAAGCTAGTAATATATAAGCACAAATCTCATCTCTTGTAACACATTTGTTTTGCCTCTGTAAAGTCTTTGTCTGTCCCTCACACACACATTCAGTGTGAGTTTTAATTACCTGCAGATATCTGTCTCATAAACACTAACACCAATTATGATAATTCCACCCATTCAAAGATGTTTAATTAAAAGGAAATGATTAGGACCCCTTGACTGTTTTATTTCCATTAACTGTCT
Organism: Carassius auratus; assembly: GCF_003368295.1. Lineage (NCBI taxonomy): Eukaryota > Metazoa > Chordata > Actinopteri > Cypriniformes > Cyprinidae > Carassius > Carassius auratus. Next base: position 8,318,219 of record NC_039280.1, read on the forward strand.
TGTATGACAATATCAAGCACCCCCTGCGGAGCGCTGATAACGCGCGCGGGGTGAACGATAACACATCAGACAACTGCACCTATTCACTCCTATCGCGCGACAACCACCGCCACGCGTGGAGTCCTGAGTGAAAACCGATCTGTGGAAAATTGGAGAGGAAATAGTCTTCCCGGGATCAGCGTGGCCGTATAGAATTACGGTGGAGGCCCCTCCCCCTGTCTGGCTCGCTCTTTTTTTCTCAACCTCTCGGTTGGCTTTCCGAGAGGGCTCGATCCTACTCACGCTCAGAGCGCTGAGAAATAGCAGGCAGAAGATGGCTGACTCTACCGGGCACGGTGAGCCCACAGCAGCAGCAGCATCAACTTCACCGGGGCTTCTCACGCGCCTGCCATTCGCTGCCACTCCGCAACTCTGAAACGGCCCCGCCTCGCTCCGGGCCCCAAATATTGACAGAGATTTAAAGAAAACATGGCTGAGATGGAGAAAGAGGGAAGACCTCCGGAAAACAAGAGGAGCAGAAAGCCAGCTCACCCCGTGAAGAGAGAAATTAACGCAGAGATGAAGGTAGGCTGTGCGCGCGCTCTCTCACTGGCGCCCATAAAGGCTTGTCATTTTTGGATGCGTTGAGCGCACCGCCGCTCCGCCCTCGGGCTGAATATAGAGAACCGATTCATTCAAGCGCTGTGTGTTTGGGGTTAATCAACTAAGTTAGATTTTTTTTTTGGTTGCAGAACAGGTCGGCATTATTTTCCTCCCGTTTCTTTTTTTGAGCTCAATTCACACACCTTCTAAACCACTGTAGTCTTGCTTTCCAGTGCTTGAGATGACCTATTTTGTTTATATTGCATTATGGATTTTATTTAAACATATTTGTATGTGTTTTTCTATGTCATGGTGTGCGCGTAAAGTATGAAATGTCCAGAGTCAGATCACAGTAAGGTCTAGAGTGAAATCCTCTTGCTGGCTCCTCTGTAGTTGATGGTAAATCCAGTGCGTCAGTCTCCGCGTCAAACTGCTGCGTTACTACTACTACTAGCGCGTTACTATCACTCTGCTAAGCAACACAAAAGCATGAGAACAGAGTAAAAGTCAATAATGAAATAGAAAACATGTTGGAAGGCTGCAGCTGTCCAGCTGTTCTGATGGGAAGCGCTGGTCACTCCAGATGTTCATCTGTTCAACACTGACTGAGCGCTGTCTGCTCGTGACAAATGCACATTTAATAAGCCTTTTGGGGTATTTGGTATATGCAATCATAGTTTGGTTCATTCAAGAACTAGGAGATTCTTTCACTTTTTTGCTCCGTTTGAGCAGAGCCGTGCGTTAGTATGTTTTGAAGGCGCACACAGGCGCTTTGTCTCCTGGTTTTGTGGAGCTCATTGTCTGAAGCGTTTGCATCAGCTGCCATGCAGCCCAATGTTTTGGAAACGCCAGAATTTATCTGTGCTCTTTATCAGATCAAGCTACATTCATTCTGATAGCACCATCGTGGTATACAGGGACGCATTTAATTGGTGTTATTATTAATTTGATAACGTGTTTCGGTCACTGTAAACGCGTGTGTGGCTTTGGTGAATTTGCTCCGTTCGCTTTTTTTCTTGTTGGTGATTATTTGACGGAACCTGCGCGAGGCTCTCCGGTCCGCCGGGGCTTTAAATTTGACAGATATTGATCGACCTGTAGCGGAGATTCAGGCGTGCGTCTCCCCGGTCTCCTTAAATGCCACCGATCTTTCAGTTTGACATAACTCACACACACACAAGAGAGAGAGAGGGATGCAGTGCTGCCCTTGCAGAAACTGACTTATTCTGGAGCTGTTACGTGTGAGATGTGAATTATTGGGGGTTTGAGGGGCCAGGACTCTCTTGATTAATCAGTCATCACTTAAAAATAATGTGTTAATTGCTATTTTATGTTTAGAATAATTTATTTATGATAATTATACATTTTCGAACTATGAATCTTGACGTTTCATTCAGGTTATTCTGTTTGACTTCATCTATCCTTGCATTTTCATTAAAAAAATGTATATAAAAAAATAAAAATAAAAACACTTCAGGTTAAGTAGACAGAGGTCCTCACTGTGATATCATTTCCTGTTTATGTAAAATGAGAACAAAACAGCTGCATGCATGTTGCTTACATCACTGACTTTGACTTGGCCTGCAATTTTTTTTTTTTTTACAAATAAATAGTTAACTGTTTTTATGATAATAATAATAAAAAGGATGAAAATTTAGTTTCAAGAATGTCAGCATTTTAATGACACCTTTTTTTTTGCAGTCTCCTGATCATTACACCACTTGGATGTTTTTGAATATCCATTTTGAATTTTAATTTATAAATAGAAAAAAAAAATGTAATTATCATCAAGTTATTTATTATCTGTTTGAATATTACTTGCAGTTGTAATTAATTGTGAATTTAAAAAAATATAATAGATTTGAACAAAAAGAAAAAAAAACTTTGATCTGTAAGATTTTATTTTTATTTTTTATTTTTTTGAGGAGGATTGCTGCTTCAATGAACTGAACTGAAAATACATCACTGCCTATGTAACACGTTCAGACATTGTCTTTCACACTGCTGACCTTTCCTTTAATAAGGAATCAATTTTTATACAGTCAGTTTTTGTCAGAAATGGATTGCTGCTCAAATGGGGTGAATCTTCCATTCGCTTCCAATTTTGTTTGTTTTCCATTATATTCTTTCCTTTCACATACAAAAAGTAGAACAAATAAAAATCTGTCACAATCATTATCAAATATAAACATGACAAATTAAAAAAGAATTGGCATTCTGTCTGGTTATGGAGACCTTGAGGACAAAACTTGACTCAAGCTGTAATATACCCATCCTTGTCACCTGAGTGAGGTAGACAGCAGCTTATAGAACTCAGTTTATAGGCTGTGGCTTATAACAGCTTGTGCACTACTCATCTTTAATACACTGAATTTAGTGCATAGTTCAATGATTTCAAACAATACTTCAAAATCTGTCACACACTTTCATCTTTGTTTTGGTCTGTAATTTACTATGCTCATCTCCAAAGGTCTGTGGTGTGTTGGCCTTGTCAGGGGTGTTGTGTGCACCAGTCAGGCACAAGTCTGTTATTTTATCCGTAAGAGTTGTCATTTTTACCACAGAGCTGTGGATAAAGCTGTGGTGCCTTTCTTTTGACAACAGCAGGATTATTTTTTTGTATGACATAAAGATATATATTCATCTCACAGACCACCTATACCCACCTATATTATAATGCATGCAACATGCATTATAAATTAAATGACAAACACATAGCAGAATTTATTACATATACATTAACATTAACAGATAATACACTAGTCATTGATAACATATACATACACCATATCAAAACACTGCCGGTGATCTTTAGTAACGTATATGAACATGCAAATCAAATTAGCTGAGGATGCTGGGTAATGGGTGGTACAATAGTTTGTACACACATTTAAAACAAATGAATAATGTGGTTTATCTTTTTTGTAATTTAATGTACAAGATGGACTAAGGCATGGAATTTCTCACTTAAATGCTTCATCATGGCAACTTCTCAAATAAGTGACAGAAGTTGAACCATAATTGCCTCAGCTATCCTGAAACAGACAGGTGTTTTTCACAGCCAGAACGAACCTTCTTACCCTGCAATCTCTCTGATCGGATTCTGCAAGTTAAATTGCCTCTTGAAATGAATAATGAAGAGTATTTTTTAAGGCAGTTATTCTGTTTTAAATGTTTTAACAAAAAAATTAGAGGATGATTTTTAGATTCCCCAGAGAACCTTTCAGCAGACAGTTCTTACAAGAACCATTTTGGCCTATTATGAGAAGCATTTCAAAAATCTGAAAAACCTTTTGAGCAATGGAAAGTTGCAATGAATATTAAAGATTATTTCTAGAACCACAAATGCCAATAATGACTCTTTATTTTAAGAGTGTATAATTCAAAATAGTGGTCCAACAATATTGGTTTTTCAAAGATTTGGTTTCCCTAATCCTGGATACGTGGTTACATCCATACAGCAACATCCCATACATCTTCACCAGACACATGCAGGTGCCCTAGATACCCCATGCAGATACCCCATACAGTTACCACAGACAGACCACAGAGACGCCACCACAGCCGAGGGCGGTGGTCCCATGCATATGCAAATGGGGCAGACGAACAATGTGTGCGTGTCACGCCCCACGCAACATGAAAAACAGGAAACAGCAAAGCCATGGAGACAAAACAAAACTTTTCCCCAAACATTTGCGTCAACAGACACAGATCAGGTTCTGTGGAATCAAAGCTAAATTCGATATGCGGTGTAGAGTAACCAGAGGAGGGTTTAGAGCAAGGGTCGGTTTGAGGGGTCTGAGATACATGCGCGAACAGGTGTCAGTAACAGAGCGAAAATCACAGTGAGGTTGAATACTTCCATCCCAGCTGTATTATCGAATGTGTCTGCCAGCTTCACTCATTTTTCATTCTTAAACTCAGTGAGTTCATGCTTTCCACTGTGAGCAAAACTGTGACTAATACCCTTTCAAAAGGCTATAAATATAAAAGTAAATAAGGGACCTATTAGCTCTTGTACCTTAAGATATCACCCCAGTGACAGATTTGATTCCCTTTTTCCTTAAAGTACTTATAAATTTAGGAAGATCAGTTGCTTGTTCTTTAAAGGTGAAGGAAAAATCTTTTGTCACAGTCACTTCCTGTTTGAGGGTCTGTACCTATGTAAAAAAAACTCACAACATGCAGAACCAAAGCATACTGTAACAGATAAAGAGCGTGTGTGTATAAATACAATCTGTGTTTTACTCTGCACTTCTCTCTTATTGCCTCAGTGAGAACTTGAGACTTGAGCATTATGAATTTCTCCCTCTCACGTATCAGATTTCCACCAACACACACACACACACACACACACACACACACACACACACACAGCCTATGAAGAGTCCCTCACTTTGGGGCTGTTTAAAACAAATCTTTGTTTAATTTTGCTCTTACTTACAAGAAAAGAGACAAAGGTAAAAAGGCAAAAAGAACGAACCAGAGAGATATGGTAAATTGTACACAATCAGGCCTTGTGGAGGAATATACCTCTGAGAGAGATACACAGAAGAGACGTCTGTGAGAGTGTTGCCTTCATCTCCGTCTGCTTTCATGTGCAGCATGGTAAAATAAGGCCCGTGCTGGTGATTGCCCCGGCGGAGAGGGGGATGAGAGAGAGGGAGAGGAGAAAGGAATGTATACAGCAATAGGCAGCCTAAGCTGTAAAAACTGAAAGCTGAGAATACAGGCCGGATCGGATATCAAGGAAGGTAGATGGAAATGAAAGCAGAGCATAGTGGTGGTAGTGGGGGGGGGGGGTGAAAGAAAGAGAGAGAGGGTATGGAAGAGAGAAAAAGAAAGTGATATTCAGTATGAGAGAAGGACAAGAGAAAAAAGCAAGAAGGGAATGGAAAAGTGCGGGTTGGGAGGAGAGGAGAGAGAGAGCGAGACGAGGAGAGAGCGGTTGGTCAGAAGGAAAGTTAGTGAAGGGAGGAGGGAATTTTATCATGGTGTACAGTGACCTACTCTTGTTACTGCGCACAGGGTGTCCGATTCCCCCCGCCGCCACAATCATGGTGAACAGAGAGGGAATGAGATTTGCTGCTTTGTATCTTGTAACTTTTCTAGCTGATGTTTCAGTCTAGCATGAAAAGCATTTTCTCCAAACATTCCCAATTTCATTTAGTCTCTATAAGAGAGGAAGCACAGTATATTTCTCTCTATCTGTTTTTTTTTTCATAGTGATTTTTTGGTTTTATCAGAGCGTGGGTAATTACCGGGCGGCCTTTAGAGGGGAGGAGTGCAGGGAATTTCAGATTGCAATTATGCATTTGAAGTATCGTTTAGTGCAGAATCCAGAGCCTTTGACAGAACTCAAACTGATCTGCAGCACTATTAAAGACTAACTCACAGCAGTGATGCACATGAGGATGTATGTTGAAAACTGTCAGTTTTCCTCTGTGCTTTGTAACACCGTTTTCTAAACTTGTTTTGTAATGGCTACATGTGCATGCATAGATTTGTGCATGCAGTTTGATTGGATAAAATAAAAACATTAATTATAGTAAAATATATAACAGATTGGCATTAAACTGTTATATAACTTTAGGTTTTTCTCCATTTTAAAAAGAATTTCAATCAGAGATCCCTAAACTAGGGCCTGCAAGCTAAAGTTGTCCCATGATGACCTTTGAATTGGCCTGCCATGCCAAATCACAAAAGGAAGAGAAAAAATAAGGGGGAGGGGGGCATGAAGCTTCTTAATTTCATGTTTTTTTTTTTCATTATTATTATTTTTTAAATATAAACAACAATATAAATAAATCTGTATAAAATAATTTGAAACTATATATATATATATATATATATATATATATATATATATATATATATATATATATATATATATATATATATATAATTTATTTATTTTTCAATTTAATACATTTTAATTTTCAAATAATACAACATTTAATTTGGCCCAAGGCCCTCAATCAAGTTTGTTTTTTTGGCCCTTAATATTTAAAAGTTTGAGCACCGGGCACCCTGATTTTAATGAGAATATTTTCCTTACTTCTGATGATAATTTCAACTCCCTTTCTATAATAAATGTATCAAAATTGTTAAAATAAATTTGTATTTAAAAAAAAAAAAATTAATAATAAAGAATCACTGTCCCCAAGCCCAATGTGACCTTACCTTTGACCCTGTGATGAGTATGTGTGACCCCTTGTTAACTCTGTTAGTCAGGTGAGCCCTCTTGAGGAACTGTTGAACCCCTCTAAAGTCAGCTCAGCTGGTGTTCCCAAACAATCAGACCTCTAGAAGTGTCCAAAAACTCTTCAGAGCGGAGCTCAGGTGATACAGCTCAGCTGCTGATACAGTCTAATAGGGTTTCCTATGGACCTGGTGTTATTACTGCTTTGTGACTGACCTTGTGAACCCAGTCCTAAAACTGACACCTCGCCTTACAGACCAGAGGCAGGACAGACACCTGGTGGCCATACATCAGAAGTGCAGGGAAAGAGTGGAGAAGGGCTGTGCATCAGTTTGTACTGTAACTCATACATGTGTGCTTTAAAATATGTTGCACAACGATCCAGTAGTTATAAAACATTATATTAAATTATAACATATAATATTACGTTAGAGTGAATCCCTCATTTAGCCTTTTTAGATAACATGTCTATGTGTGTTCATAAAAGCAGTGTGCACTGGTGAGTCAAATACAAACCACATTAACTGAGTATGTATATATCGCAGAACATATAACAACAGTATGCTGCTTGGTAGGTAATGTGATTAACTGACAGTTTCTGTGTTTGATTGACAGTTGTTGACTCGTGTCTCATCAGGTCCCGTCCAATCGGCCCCTCCCAGGGGCGGGGCAGGCAGGCAATCTCCATGGCAACTCGCCCTACTTGATGGTGAGAGCCTCCCTCAGACTGACTAAAACAAAAAAGTGAAAGAAAAATACATACATATACAGATAGAAATATCTGATTGTTAAGATGCTCCCTTATGTCTTATGAACCCACTGAGATTTGAAAACAGGTGGGAAAAATAATGAATAATAATTTAATATTTATGTATTAGATATTTTAGAATTAATGTAACTTATTTTTTAATTAAATGTATATATTCAATATAATTGTATAATATAATTTGATTTATAATTACTCTATCAATTAAACTGTGCTTTACATATTAGCCGGCTTTTATTCATTAAGCAAATATCTACTAATATATTTGACAATATTTGACTCTTTTGAGGTAACGTTTAAATATTAGTCAGCAGATGCAGGGTACATGGCTATCAAAATCTCAAAGTATGATGTTTTTTGTCTTAAGTAGGTTTAAGCTGCATGGATTCTGCTGTGGTCCGGTCAAGGCTGATTTGTTAATAATGCTTCTTCCTCTTCTGTTCTCCGGTTGTCTGGTGTTGTTTGCTAGGTAGATGTTTGTTTGATGCCCTGGTCAGTCTATTGCCTCTTCAGATTTCTTTCTTAAAGGGATATGGAGCTGAAACATTTGAAGCTATTTTCAGTCAGATTTGGTCTATCGATGAGCTAGTGGATTTCTTGAATAAAACTATTTTGGCCTTGGTACACAGTAGTCATGCAAACATAGGATTCCCTGTGGAGATTTTGTTTATCCGCTTTGCAAATTCTACCACATAGGTTTTTACATCAATTGTCTCAGCGCAGTACACCTCCCAAACAGACTGCAATTATTTATTCTTTTAGATTCAATGTGTGTGTGTGTGTTGGCCATTTCTGTGAGAATGCATTATGAAATGAGTAATTCTGTAATCAAAAAATAGGCTTTAGTAGAATTTAACTGATACGTGAGCACTGTCATTTGATTCCTTACAACTTAAAAATAGTTTAATATGAACAGCTTCTAAAAAGTAAAGTTGCATTGTTAAATTGTTCTCTCTTTTGCTTTCCCTCTCTGTAGAGTTTTGCCGAAAACACCATGAATGAGTTGCTTGGATGGTACGGGTATGACAAAGTGGAGTTACGAGACTCGGATGACATAGAGATCCGCAACTACCCTGACGGAGAAGTGCGGCAACACGTCTCTGTCCTGAAAGGTGAGAGCTGACACAAATACTGAAATGGATCTCTGAAAGGCATGCAAAATAAGATTTACACATACCGTAGCAAATAGATTGTCTCAACGTGTTCAAAAGATAGGGGCTGGTAAGATTTGTTTGCTTTCTTTCTGGAAAAACAATTATACTTTTATTTAGCAAAACCACATGAAACTGATCAAAAGTGACAGTAAGGATGTTGATAATGTTACAGATGATTTTGATTTCAAACAAATGCTGTTCTTTTTCTTTCCATTAAAATAATACTTAAAAATGTATCATGGTTTCCACAAACATTAAGCATCACAAAAGTTTACAGCATTGATATTAATAAGTAGGCCTAGTATTCCCTGAGCACCAAATCATCATATTAGAATGATCTTATTTATATTATATGATATTATTAAAATATATTAAAATAGAAAACAGTTATTTTAAAGTGTAATATTTTTTCCCGCATTTCTGTTTTTACTGTATTTCTGATTAAATAAATGAAAAAAAATCTTACCGACCCCAAACTTTTGAGCTATTTCTTTTGATTCGCTTTCTAGACAAGATTGTTTGGGCACCTGAACCCACTCACTTACTTCAAATTTAAATTCAGAGAAAGTCTCAGTATCTAACTATACCTTCTGGACCCTCAGAACACTTGACACTAATATGCATAATTTGCATTCATTTTTTAATCATATTATCATCCCTTAATTCCCCATAGGTTCTTTGTAGCAGGTTAATTTCACAAACCTGTTTGCCACCAGAAAGAGCCTAGGGAATTCTGGAGCAGTAATAAGACTCAAAATCCAGACAAGGACAGGAACGAAAACAAGGACTGTCAGATTTTAAATGTTGTTAAAAAGAGAATGCGCCATTAAATTCCTGAACTTCCTCTGTCGTTCCCCCGAGAGCACTCCGATAAACCCACAGCTTTATCTTTGCACCCTCCATGCTGTCTCCTGGCTGGCCTCTGTGCCAGAGCATTAGAGAGTCTTAAACTGTCAGCCATTTTTCCTGCGGCCCTGTGGGGACAGAGAAAGAGATGGCGAAACAATGAGCTGGCTAATTCCTTGCTAAGTCCATACTCCAGCCTCCATTAAAGAAAATGGTGATTTAGGCATTAGATGGTTCCCAGCTAGCACCACATTTCTCCAGCCTACCACGCCTGCCATGTGATGCTCGCCATAATTACTTTCTGCCGTCAGACAAATCCACGGCCGCAGATTACGATATTTCACTATTGTTGGTTGACGTTGCTGGAAGTGGAGAGATTAGGCGAAAGACAATCAGACTTAATTAACTTGCTTAGCCGTGATCGTCTCTAAACGAGCATGCCGTTAGAGTTACAAATGGGCTTTTCTGCTATCTACCAGTAATCTGTTTGGGTGCCCTCGTTGAATCTTGTCTTATTTGCTGCAGGTGGAGGTGTGTTATGTGTACTATGGGAATGTCTTCTCTAGACTCTGTAAGAGCTATTTTAATCAGTTTTGTGCCATTTTACAAGACAAAACAGTGACGTGATGTGTGCGTTCGAGAGATTGCTAGAGTCCCAGAGTTGTGAATTAAAAAAATAATACACTGATCCTGAAGAAAATATGTACAGTTGTGTTTGAACAGTTTCTTGTGCAGTAAAAACTGAATACGCATACCGAGTCTCACAACTAATTTTACTTTTGTAATGTGGTATTTTCTAGTAAAACAGTACATTAATCAGAAAAAAGTACTTACATTATGAATCAGAATAGAGACAGATATGGATGTGAGATTGTTAAAACAATGACCAAACAACTATATGGTTTTTGTCAATGCAAAATAATGGTTATTTTGATTAAAGGTTATGTTTTTATTTTATTTAAAATAGCAGGGTTTTTTTCTTTCTTTAAATCCATTAAGGTTGTTAAAATTGTCAGTTACTGACTATAAAGACCATGACAGTCAAACCCACTAATGACATTTCCCACAACAAATATAGATCCCACTAACCTTATGTATTTCACACTGTGACTGAATTGTGAAACATAAACGACTCGTCATTACCTCTCTCCTCTCTAGAGAACTCTTTGCCAAAAGCATCCACAGTGGAGAACAGTAGTGGTTCTCCTCCACATGCCAACAGCTCTGGCTCTACTCCGACATCACGGAATGGAGTGATAGCAGAGGCGTCTGCAAACACCTCCTCCTCTAAGGAGCACGGAGGCCTGCCAATCATAGTGCCCTTAATCCCGCCCCCTCTGATCAAAGCACCAGCAGGTAAGAAACACAAACCGCATAAGCATGCATGCAAGTATCTAACTTACAAGTGCACATTTAACTGAACAAAATATATGTGTATTGTATTTATTCATGATAGCTTACACAAGCAGGGTTTTCATATTCGAAATTCCAGGCTACACACATACCGTCAAGTGTTGAGATTTCACACTGTAACTTTATGAACTGTGTGTTACTGTTGCATATTCATCAGACTGATAACATTCATTTAATAATTGCTTGACCATTTGTGAAAATGTTGCCATATCTGAGGTTGTCGTCTTTTAAACCAGACAATGAAACAGTACTGTCCCTCTGTCACTTTAACGCCATGTAAACCATTTCCCTCATATGCTGAAGCTAAACATGTGAAGGTTTTTGCGACTGTACAAATATCATTGGAACAAATATTGATATAAACATAAATGTAAATAAAATGCAGCTTTACTTGCATTTTGACACTAAGAGTCCAGTCACATTGTTGTAGCGTAGCAGAACAAAGTCATGGTGTCTGATGGGACAGCACCATGATGAGGTGCATCCCTAAACCAGTGTTCTGTACGCTGGTGTGTTTGTGTTTGTGTGTGTGTGTCTATGTATGTGCACTCGTATTTATGTGTGCGTTAATGTGTGTGATGTGGTGAGAAACAGATGGTGTAGACTTGCTAACTACCACAGCAACAGAAGCCAACTCCCCCCTCCCTATCCCCGCCCCTAGCCTGTGGCCCTCTTAAATAATTCATGAGCATGCGCATAGTGACAGAGGGCTTTTGAAGTGCAGGTATGTACTGCTCTACCACCGGATGTCCCACAAACACACACACACTTGCACAATCCCTCTTAAATTCAGGATTCGGATGGAGCAATGAGGCTGTGCTGTGGAAAAACAAACAGAATTGCCATGGCAACGGTTTATATTCGAATGTTTGTATTTTGAGGGTTGTAGAGGAACACTTTGAGTCCTTGTTGCTCTGTATGATGCAGTTTGTTAGGCAAGCTCTTTTTATATCTTTATATACTTCATATTTGTATGTACTTTTTCCAGCCTGCTGAATCTAAAGTCATCTTTACAGAGTTTAAGGCTGCTCTGCCTCTGCTCAAAATTAAGTGTAAAGACCCAATGCCACATAAAAAATTACTCAATTATGCCTGCTCCGACCCACCTCAAGCTTCTACTATCAAAGTATAGAGTTGTAATTTAAGTGCAAATGCATGTATGTCAGCTGTGAGCAGCATATAACAGTCTGTATAAAGACACCTAAATGCCACTTCTTTGCCACCTTTGCTGTGTAAATTATGCATAAAAAAAAAAGTTTTTTTTCTCTCTTCTTTTTTTAATGCCTGAATATGGTATGGTTTGAGATTTTTGATGGAACAGTTCACACAAAAATACATGTTTTATGATTTATTTTATGGTTCCAGGTAAAAATGACTTTTTCTTTTGTGGAACACAAAAGGAGATATTTTGTAGAATGTCCTGGCAGCTCTTTTCCATACAAGGAATAACAGGAATAACACACTTAAAAATGAAAATTCTTTAATCATTTACGTACTAGTGTCATCCCAGACTCATTGATTTTCTTCCACCAAATACAAAAAAAAAGAGAATTTTTTTTAAAAGATATGTTAGATATGTTTAGAGCTTGATGGTCATCCTTATCCCTTTTTCCTTTTCGTAAATGACTCTTTGTACGTTTTAAACAGGAACTATGCTTGGTTTGGTGTTCTTTCCTCTGATCTCATCTCCTTATTCTGATTATTTTGATTTGATTGGTCAGAAGTGGATTTGATTAATGAAATCTGTTGTATGTTTAGCTTATGGAGACATGTTTAACATAATTCTGAATTGATTTCTATCTCAAAATATAACTCGCACATTACAAAAGAGAGGAGAAATAGAGAGAGAGCGAGAGGAGGTGAGAGGAAAGGTTAAGTCTAATGGGCAGACATTTTCTCTCCGCACACTCAGATTTATCTGATCATTAAGCAGCTGCTAGAGGGTGAGAGTGTAAAAGATCTCTGAGGAGAAGCCATTTGACATGGGCAGATGCATTAAAATTATCACATACTAAATTTGATGTTGTGAGTCCCATCTTACCAAATTCAACATTATGAAAACACCCAAAAAGTTTTCTGTTGTGGCAATGTCAATTACATTTGAATCAGTTGGCTTGGTGTGTGTCTTTGTGGACCCTAGAAGCCCGCTCACCCCATTCCCAAACACACTCACATATGCTCGCACTTCAAACACCCAAACCCGAACACTTGTGCCCGCAAGCTTCTAGTTGTTAGTGGAGCATGCTGGGAAAGATCTAATATCATGTGGCATGCGCTGTGATGTAGGCAGATTGACTGATGCACAAACACAAGAGAAATACATACGTATATAGTCTTAATGTGTGTGGGGTGATGCATGATGACAGGTTTCTCTTAACCCTTTGTGGGCTGGTAAGGGAAAGATTGCTTTTGCTGTTCAAACACCCAGAGAATATGTCTTTGTGTGGAAAAATACATAGTTGTTGAGAAAATTATCTGGTATATGACGTCTGGTTTATACGTATGAATTGCAAAGGCACTTTAGTCTATCCTTCTTCTTGCTAATAACAATAAAAGAAAATCAAAGAGATGCAATGCTTGTATATCTGTGTTCACATATGTTTATGTACTTGAATTTATGGTAAATGTGGTCTCAGTAATATGAAGAAAAACAACAATGGTTTATGTTGTATCTGAAATTTCACTATTTTTCTTCTACATTCTTTCTCTTTTTCTCTCTCTCTCAGAGGAGGACACCTCTAATGTTCAGATAATGTGTGCGTGGTGTCAGAAGGTGGGAGTGAAGCGTTATTCTCTCAGTATGGGCTCTGAACTGAAGAGTTTCTGTAGTGAAAAATGCTTCGCTGCCTGTCGACGTGCCTACTTCAAACGCAACAAGGTAAATGCCCAGTCTCCGCCTCTTCCTGTCCCCTCAGCCAATCAGGCTACTTCTGTCTGATGTCACTTCTTCTGTTCTGCCCTAACCTTCATTGTTACTGAATTCTCTGGCTCAAAACTTTAAATAATTCTTACGTTATTTTTTCTTTAAAATGTTTTATACATTTCAGACAGAGACAGGTTTAAAAAGAAGCAGGTATACAGTACGTAGCAACTCTCTGATAACAGTTCAAGTCATTTTCCAATAAACAGTCTTTAATCGGTTATTTTTGTGATCAGCTTAAACAATATTCAGTTTTTAATTTTCATCCATTATTGTTTTTACTTCACTGATATTTTTGAACATGGTCAGTTCACAAAGACAAGCTGATGGCATGAGTCATTTCTACTATTTAATACATTATAATGGATAGAATATTAAACTCATTATTTTAAGGATGGGAACAATTTTTTTATTGTAATTTTTTTTTTATTAAAATACCATAATTTTGGTGAAAATGGGTCTCATGGCCGTGGATTAGATCATCTTTGTGATGTTTTGTGGCATTAGCTGGTTTCTCTCACTCCACCCTGTTTGATAATATTATGGAAATTATAAACTAACTCACTGAACAATGTCTAGCTTTTACTCTGTCTTTTAACTTTGTTCCCATCCTGATTATTTTCTTGAAATTGTGTAAATAATTGATTGTTCCTGAAATTTACCAGAGCATATCTCTGAAAGACTATTTTCCCCTTTTAAAGAGATATTTCCTTACTCAAAAAGTACAGCACAATACACCATAACAGCAGTGAACCTCATTTAGATTTAAACCTCATGCCATCAGAGTGAGACAGATATTGATTGTGTGTTTTCTCTTCTATCTAAGCTTGGATATGTGAGGAATTGCAGTGTAAGTATACTGTGTTTGGATTTCTCCTCTCCTCGTGTGTGTTAGAGACTCTCTTGCACACTTATTCACACACTGATGGAACTCATAATACCATGGACGCATGTAAACACACTCTTAGGCACATACTCATGCATACAAAAGCACACACACCAGCACACACACAAATACACCTCACACATGCATTTGTTCACACACAAGAGTCTCACATGCATGCGTACACACTCCCACATGCATGCATGTTTGTTCACAGCCACCCCTTGCTTAGTGTGTGGTGTGTTTGAGGACAGAGTGGACAGCATGAACAGACCAACGAACATGCAAACATAAGCTTTACTGGCGCTACTACACACACGCATATAAACCTAAATGCATACAGTAGTCTCTGTGTCACACACACAAAAACATATGGATACACAAAACAGACGTTTGTATAAATCTCATAAATTGTTGAGCAGAGTAGATGTCCAGGGGCATAGAGTTTGTATATCTTCTTAAAATGTATAAAAAAAATACATACTTTGCTGTAGAAACCGTAAACCTTATCTATAACAGGTTCTACAGGGCATAGATATATATTATTTACATAGCTAAATATAAAACATGATTTTTTTTTGGAACTAGAATAAAGAACAAGTATATATATGTAGATGTGCATATATATTTTGATAATGTAAATCCCTACTTTTTTAAATAAATTCAAGAAATAAATCAGTTTGAAAATGAAAGCAACTTACAGTAGTTAAAAAGTGTAGGCAAAAACATGTAGTCAGAAAAACGAACCCCTCCACACAAATATAAAATTACTTCTAATTCAGTGACAGTGAATTCACAACTGTTAAGGACTGGCTATATTCATATGTGTGGGTTACATTTCACCCCAAATTCAAAAACAAACAAACAAATAAAATATAGGAAATTATAAAAAAAAAAAAAATCAAATTATATTTTGGTGAACAATTAATGGTTCTAAAAATTAATCCTATTTTATTTACTCATTCATTTTGCATTGTGACATTTCATGACAGTTGAACATTAATTAAGCACCCCAATTTTGATTATTACAAAAAAAAATCAAATTGTAATATTTATCTCTGCTGATTTATGCTGATAAAAAAAAAACAAAAAAAAAAAACCTTGCACTACAGTAATGCGATTCTAATAAAATGCCTAGACATAATAGTAATGAGAGTTTTGTGGGTAAAATCTGCTAAGATATAATGAAGAAGAAAAAAATCAGTATGCAAACAATTTTAAATACTTTAGTTTTAATTTCTTTCTTTTTATTCTTTGAATTTGGGGTGGAATGTGGCCTGGACAGATTCTCTTTTTGTGCAATGTACAGTATCCAAGTTATTGGAGGAATGGCCTGGACGTGTTTTTGTGAGATTTACTCAAACACCGATTTAACCCTATGAAGTTCACATGAGAGCGTGAGGGTCTGTTGTGCATCTGCAGTCTAATTTCCATTGTCCATGTTTTTATTATAAAAATGTCATTAGAATTATGCTCAAAGTCCAGATTTTCATAATTTATTTACTCACGTATAATAAAGAGAACGGGGTGTGCTGAGTGACATCATCTGATATGCGGTCAGTGTAGTCTGTGATTATATAGTGTAAACTGTGAGGTCGTTTTGGCACGTCTGTGGACGTTTGGATGCTGTATCTGGTTCTCTGAGGAGACACGTCTGTGGAATGCCAAACGAACGTCTGGCAGGAGCATGTTCATTTAATCCCACCAATCATAGAGCTGTGTACTTCACTCCTTTGACGATTCTCCTGGCGTTCTGCCACCACTGCGACTCCACCTTTATTTCTATAATTCATTAGGATGGGGAAACTCTATTATGCTCTAAGATGATATGAACATTTTCTCTTTCAGTTTTGTCATGCACACCACAAGGTCAGCTGCACAGATAAGC
Source organism: Carassius auratus (assembly GCF_003368295.1). Classification (NCBI taxonomy): domain Eukaryota; kingdom Metazoa; phylum Chordata; class Actinopteri; order Cypriniformes; family Cyprinidae; genus Carassius; species Carassius auratus. The sequence goes on from NC_039280.1 coordinate 8,334,873, forward strand.
AGTATTATGTTTGTGTGTGTGAAATAAGACACTGGGAGGGGCTGTGGGGCGGTGGGTCTGCTTGCGGTCTTGTGTTACTGCAGTAAATACCTGCAGCTGCTACATCTGCAAAACTCCAAACGGAAAAGGAGAATGCATACACACACATACGTATCTCTATCATCCCACCGGCCCACCTTGGGTAGTAAAATATCCTCACACCAGCTGCTTCAGGTGATTATAATTCCTCCCTAATAAAGGTGTGTGTGTGTGTGTTTGTTTGTGTGTGAATAAGGAGTGTCCTCCTCAGAGGAAATGTGGTAAACCTCTGTCAGACACGCACGTGCACACACACACACACACACACACACACACAGTATTGTTATTGTATTGTGTTTATTGTGTCAGCCAGTGGGCTCGTTTTACAGTGTCCAAATCCTCCTCAGATTTGCATGTGTGTGTGTGTGTGTGTGTGTGTGTGTAGGTGCTGAGCTAATGAATTTTGACAAGATATTTTTAGCCTCATGAAACCTTAGAGTAACTGAATATTTGGAATACAGAGAAGTGTGCCCATATATGGTGATTTGTTCTGGACTGAGGTGAACAGGACTGAAATGTATTTGTGAGGAGCAAAGCTGAATAAGTACAATGAATTGGGGTCAGTCTAACTCGGTTACAGTGAGAGTTTGTTGTAGTCTAGCTTTAGTGGCAAACTGTGCCATGAAAACAGTTATCAAAAGAACATACAAACTATGGCATAGAACGTTTTAATGCCAGGCATCACAATCAAAAAAGTAGTTGTGTAAAGTATAAATAAGTTCCATATTGTGTTCTTTAGACATGCACACTTTTTGTTATGGGAATTATTAGTACAGGTTTTCTGAGCTTTGGCTCAATTCTAGTATACAATTTTTTCTTTCAACACTTAGTTTCTTGTTAACAGTAGATTTTATTTTTTTTATTCATTTTAAAAAAGGGATATGTGGAAAAAGTACATTACTGTAACCCTGCACAATAAATTGCATTGTAAAATTTATAGAATGTGTAAAACAAACAAACAAAAAAGATCCAAAGGGATTGAAGGAACACATGCTGCTGAATATTTTTTTATGGAAACCGTGCTAACATTTTTTCATTAAGTTTTTTTTTTTTTTTCAAGAATAGAATGTTTATAAAGACAGCATTATTTTATCACAAACAAACAATAGATACATTTTCTGATTATTATTATAATTAATGCATTTACTTATGGAACAGGGGGTGTTTATCATATTGCTATAGCCTTTATTTTATAAAAACAATAAGCAGCTTTAAAGTAAATTTACCATTCAAGAAATCTTTACCCCTAGTAAAATTGGCATACATCGCAATACATGGTATTATGAGTCGTGGTCTAGTGGTTAGAGAGTTTGACTCCTAACCCTAGGGTTGTGGGTTTGAATCTTGGGCTGGCAATAACATGACTTTGTGCAAGGCATTGAAACCCCAACTGCTCCCTGGGTGCTGCAGCATAAATGGCTGCCCACTGCTCTCTGTGTGTGTGTGTGTGTGTGTGTGTGCGCGCCCTTTGGATGGATTACATGCAGAGCAAGAATTCAGAGTATGGGTCACCATTCTTGGCTGAATGTCATGTCACTTATCATTGCTGCATAATGTTCTCAAAACTGTCAAAATTAATTAAACAAAAATGTTTGCCTGAAAGAGAGAGAAAGAGACATTGAAGAAAATGGGTACAAATGAACCTCAGTCTTGGACACCTGGGAAAAGCAATCCTTTTTTAAACAGCCAAGCAGATGGACTCAAAGACAGACAGTCTGACCGTTTTGTGCTTCATGCCATAAAAACGGAATGAAACAAAATTAAATAAATGCAACTCTGCCAATGAGAGCAAGAAAATAGAGGAGTGTAGACTAACTGGCCATATGCTGTGCATGTGTGTGTGTGTGTGTGCATGTGAATGTTGTTCAGTATTTTGGTGTGAGTCATCATACAGACACAAAGATAGTATATAAGCTGAAGAAGCATAGTGAATACTAAAATCACCTACAGTACATTGTGAGGACAGCCAGTGCTCCAAAACTGACTAAACCTACTAAATAATGTCTTTGTGTGAGGGTTAGGACAGAACATACCAAGTCACTGGAAATGTGTGTGTTGGATCTTAACCAGTTAAACATCCTTTTTTTGACTTTTTCCATTAATTTCTTCATCTACTGGTTCATTCATACTTCATTCTTCCCGGGCTCTTCTTCTGCACCGTGTGCCTGTGTGTGAGTGTGTGTGTGTGTCAGGAGAAATTGTAACTCTCCTAAATGTTAGATTTGATTACAGTGTTAAAATCTGACAGAGCGTAAATTATAAGCCAGTAAATGGTGATGTTGAATTTATATACACATATCTCATTAAAATACTCATAACAAATGAGAACATTCATACATCTATAACCAGTAACTTAAGTTACTGCAGGTTTACAAACGTGCAACTGATTTATTCATTTCTATTTCAAATGTTAAAGAATTAAGATTGTTAAATTACTTTATCTCTGAAACAAACTCTTTTAGCTGTGTGTGTGTGTGTGTGTGTGTGTGTAAGTGTCGAAGCTATTGGGCCTCTTCTTCCTCGGGTCTTGTTGCCATGGCGTTGTGACGGGTGCAGGGTGATTATTTCATAGCTTCTAGCCAGGAGAACAAACATACACACTCTCAAATCACTGTCTCACACATACATAGACTTGGCCACTCCAGCAACTCACATATTAGCGGACGCAGCCTGGGCAACATGTCGGAGCAGTGGAAAAATTCTTAATTAATAGGGTAACAGGTTAATGTCAACTAACAAATGCATTGCTTTACTCAAATGACATAGAAAAACAAAAAAACGTATAATAATCCTAATACTAATTCATTTGATTTCGATTTGACAAGTGAAATGACACGATGTATTTACATTTTTCAGCCAATGAAAACCTTGTTGTCAGCAGATAGATAGACAGACAGACAAACAGACAGACAGACAGATAGACTGATAGATAGACTGATAGATAGATAGATAGATAGATAGATAGATAGATAGATAGATAGATAGATAGATAGATAGATAGATAGATAGATAGATAGATAGATAGATAGATAGATGAACTTGTTGGAATGTTGGTGTTGGTTAGGTTTAGGGTTAGGGTTGGTGTAGGGCGATAGAAAATACGGTCTGTACAGTATAAAAACCATTACGCCTATGGAGAGTCCCCACAAGGATAGCTGACCAGACATGTGTGTGTGTTTGTGTGTGTGTGTGTGTGTACAGGTGTTTCAGAAAGTGCCTCAAATGTGTTCCCATCTCTGTCCTTGGAGAAGTACATTTTACCCGGCAATGGGCAAAAGGCACAAACACACACACACACACACACACCTGGGTTTGGTTGCGTGATGCCCAGATGGTGGCTGGCAGAGATGTGGTTTCAATGCTAAAGCCCATGTGGCATAACACACACTGCAGCAATTTGGGGCATGTTTTACAATACGGAGGCACAGAGTTGTCTTCACATACACTATCAAACTCTGCAGTTTTTGGTTACTTAATAAGCCATCAGGTGCAGTGAGTTTTGTGTGTCTGCATTTGGCTTCATCTGTGATTGTGTGTATGAAAGAGGCTTCACAGTGCAAAAGAATGGCTTGTGTGGTTATTTCTTCGAACACCGTCATGCCTCAAGTCATTAAGACTGCGGACATGCCATTTGTGTGAGTGTTAGAGTGTATGCAGCCTCATTAGTGCTATATGTAAATGAGTTGGCTCAAGTCCAGGGGGGTCACAGACACTACACAAAATAAAGACAGAAGATGGCACAAGTGTGCGTATGCGGAGACTGATGTTCTTCAGTTTTTTTTGTGAGTGAGGTGTTTGTCAGCAGTGGCATTCAGGTCCCCAGAGACAGAATAAAACAGTGAGAATATGAAGGATACTCTATAAACTCATTGTTTTATTTTAATTATTTCAGTGCTATTTTATGATATTTCATTTATTTTAGTGTTGAGTATTTCAGCTATGATTTTTCCCCTAATTTTCTAGAATATTTCTGAATCTTTTTTTGTTTTTTTTAAGAATCTGATATAATTGAAACATGTACTTGTTTGAGTCTACCATACTACTATATAACCTTGGGTTACAGAATTAGAATGTAGACAGACACACTCACACAGAATGTCTCTTTTTTCTATATGTCTATTCAGGTCAGCACGTTGTTTTTATTCTCTCACACCATTTCCTCATTCACATCATTCCTTCTTTCTTTTCTACATCTGTTATGTGTGTGTTTATTTTCAGTTTTGGCCATGCATAAAAAGGGACATTATTTTTTTCCTTTAGGCCAGAGAGGAGGAGGGCGTTCCACACCACAGCTTGTCCAAAGACACGCCCAGACTTGTCCTCAAGACAAACAGCGATGTGCTTGTAAGATATAAACCATTTAACACCCCAAAATTTGAGATGTATAAACAGCCAATGCATACTGATTAAGATGATTTAGATTTTAGAAAGACTGTATGATTGTGGCCATGTCTCAAAGTCTTAAGTCTAAATTCTAAAATATGGTATTGACAAGACATTTGTCTTGTTTGTTCTAATATATCCCTTAAAAAAATAAAGAAAACATACTTATTATAGTTAAACAATGGTAACCACAAATTAACCATGGTTTTGCTACACTAATGATGGCATTTGTAGTAAAACTGTGGTTATAAAAATGGTAATCTTTATCAATATCTATGAAAAAAAAAAACACTTGGTTACTACACATTTATTTTAATAAAATCATGGTTATTTTGCCAACTATTTTTTTATTGTGACATTACTGTATTACTATAATTTTTATGTCGTAATATATTTTTTCTGCATTAAATTGATGAATATAATGTCACAGTTAGAAACCTAATGACTTTGTATGTGCTTGTTTTATTTCGGGGTGAAATATGACCCATAAATTCTTTCGTAAATTCCTAAAGACTTAGCACTTGACACAAGACTGGTCAAATCACACACCTGCACTGTTAACTCAAGACTAGATCGTGAGGTGTTCTGCTTATCTACTTTATTAGCTGTAGAAACAGTTTGTTACTTCTTTCTGACATTCCATATTTCATGTTTTTGTTTAAACATTGTCAATCTGCATTGAATGTTACTGTTTTCCACATGAATGGACAAGTGGGGTAGGTGTGTGTGTATAAAATCAGCATATGGCTGGTCGAGAACAGACACATTCTGGGGCCAGAGGGTGTGCATGATGGGAAAAGAAAAGCATTTGCACAGAAACTTCCTCTCTAACGTTGAGTTGGCAGCCGTACGTTAGCAGGTAATTACAGTAAAAGAGCGTACAGCTACTCGCAGCATGGTCACGGACATCAGCTTAACGGCCACAGCAGAAGTAAATGACAGTAATTTCCTCTCAACCATGTTAGAGAGAGAGAGCAAAGCTAAATAAGGGTGAGTGAAAGATTAAGAGAAAGAGAGAGACAGTGGAGAGAAGCGAGCGAGAGAAAAAAGAAGTCCATTAGGGTAATGTGCAGTAAAATTTCTCTTAGAGAGCCATGACTTGTTAAGTGGTCTCCATCTGTCTCGCTTTTTAAACTCAGGAAATATGAAAATCATTTATAATTGAGAATATCCAGGCATGCCTCGAGCTGGTTTATGCGTGTTAACTGGCATGGTCAGAGCTCCCACATTTGAAACAGAGCGAAGGATTCATTAAAAAAATCACATTGATTCATGAATGAATGGTGTCTGTCAGCTTTATTTTTCTCCGCATCATCCTGCGGCAGCCAGCTTCTTCCATATTATATCACTTCAAGTAATACACTAAAGATTGGATTACTGATTCAAAATCAGATGTGTATTTATTTGTATGTATATATGTCTTTTGATTTGTTCTAAATAGATACTTTCATTAATCAATATTTTACTATAATAATAGCTCAACATCCTTCATTGGTTAAGAAGCAAAAGTAATATAATAAGACTTTCTTCTGAGAATATATTTTGACGTTACCCACTTGTTTTAAACATAAACCTCATTAGCATAAAAAGATACACTGTGAGGTCTTATTTTATGCAGTTATCCAATGTAAATTTATCTTGCTTTAAGTATGTTTGTTTTTACTGGAAAATAAGGTTAAAAAACTGATTAAGAAACTTGTGTCTTGGAAGTAGACTTGTGTTACTATACAATGTGTATATATGCAAGTGTGTCTACTTCCAGCGAGCCTCCCTCTTTCTCTCTCTCTCTTTATCCGTGTGATGAATGTCCATCATTGACAGTAGTGGCATATGATAAATGCCTTCATTATCTTCAGTGGAACTCTGGCTTTGGCAGTCAATTCACTAGTCTTAAGAGAAATCTCTGTCTCTGCAGTCTGCTCAGGTAGGCCTGAGGCAAATCATATTCTGATTCGGATTCAAAAGCGGTATTGGCATTAGCCAATGCATTAGTAAACAGTACACACATTTGGACACAACACATATCAACCCAAGCATGCATAGGGCTTTGTAGCTATTGGATTTCCACTGTGTTCAGCTTGTGTGTAGTTATAGCATGAGAGTGTCATTTGTTTCTACCTCATTTTGGGGCAAATTCAAGAATGTAGCACATTACCATGTAGTATTTTAGCATGAAACATGCCTGCTTTCTATGTTAATTAGGCTTATTAAAGACACTAACAATAATAGTTCTACCACAAGCTAACACCCAGAACCGATTCACAAGAATTTGGGTGTTTGCACCATTACTTAATTTGCATAAACCTAGTAAATTTGGGAGCTAAAACATCTGAAGCAGTCCATGCAAATGAACAATGCAATTCATTCTTTGTGAATCCCCCATTCTGTGTGCAGTTAGTTGTGTTGCCAGGTCTGTCTTTGTCGACCTGTCTGTCTTTATGACAAGCCAATGTTTGCAAAATCTCTTTCTATGTACTCTACTCGCCAGGCCTGAGGCAAATTTTCTCCACTTAACTACTTTGACTGACCTCCTCTCTGGAGAGTGACAGCCTTATCAATTCCAAGACAGTTTTGTTGAGTGATTGGACAGACAAAACTTTCCTGGCAGAAGGAGTGTCAAAGAAAAGGAGTGAGACAGAAGCAGTGTTCAGTCATTTAGTAGTATTTCTTCCTTATAGAATAGTTATGACGATGTTTACTTGTCTATTTTTTGGCCTGTTTATCCCCCTGTTAAGTTATTCTTTGTGTTAGCAGTAGACAACATATTGTTTAATTACCCAGAGTTCCCCAGTTCTGTCTTACTCTCACATGTACACACAACCCACATTTTCTGTCTCACAGGTTTAAGCCCCTCGGTCCTGTCTATCTCAGTCTGTTGTCACTGTCTTTCTCAGTTAGTGTCACCTGCAGTGCCACAGATACACACTCACATACACACACTCAAAATCCACATGCATAATTGCCCCTTGAAGGGAAAACCTTTTAGTAGTGGCTGTCAGAGTTTGACCCTGCAGCTTGCCTTGGGCAGCTGACTCCTGACATCTTGTAATGAGTGTGTCTGTGTATGTGAGGATGCATGTGTCAAAAATACTGAAAGCCAATGTGTTAGGACGAGTTACAGAACAATAATCAGAAAAATACACAATAAGAACCCTTTTAGCATTATATATATATTATATATATATATATATATATATATATATATATATATATATATATATATATATATTAGTAATAGAGAAGGACAGTCATACTCTTTTAATGATGTCTTAGTCCACAGAGAGTGCTTGTATAAGTATGCTTTAATATAGACATTGTGAAGTATTAATCTATAATTTAGGTTGTTAATTTTGTGGTTGTTTATGTTACAGGTCTGCGATTGGTGCAAACACATCCGCCACACTAAGGAGTACCTGGATTTTGGAGCTGGTGAAAGACGGCTCCAGTTCTGCAGTGCAAAGTGTCTGAACCAGTATAAGATGGACATATTCTATAAAGAGACTCAGGCCGCACTGCCAGGGGGTTTATGTAACCCTCCTCTCCCCACGAGTGATACGATATCGGAGAGTACAGCGGGTGTACAACTCCTTACACCCGAGTCCTGGAGCGCACCTCTAAATGAGCTCCGCAGTCGCAAGGCACCTTCACCAGGGGGTGCCACCACTGTAGCGGGACCTTCTGGATCCACCTCGGGGTCGCCATCTGAAACTGGAACTGTTTGTTCATCCTCGTCCTCATCATCCTCGTCCTCATCATCTACGAAAATCCCCACACCGCGGCTGCATGAAAGCCCTGCGTTAGCGCCACCTCCTCCTCCACCACCGATAGCAGGTTTACATCCAGCTCTGGGTGTGCCGCCTGGCAGCCCGCCGATGGTGATGACACCGCGTGGCCCAGTTCCTCTCCCTCTCTTTATGGAGCACCAGATGATGCAGCAGATCCGCCCTCCGTTCTTACGTCCCCCAGGCCCCAACAGCCCTCATTCCAATCCCATGATTCCTGGCATTGGGCCACCACCTCCTCCTCGGACTTTGGGTCCTCCATCAAGCCCTATGTACCGCCCGCTCTTTTCCCCCCACATGCACCCATCCTCCAACCCAAACCTTCCTGGGAACCCTCCGGGTATGATGCCACATCCCGGTGGCCACATGCCAGGCTTGCCTTTCCCCCCAGTTAACATGATGCCAGCTGGACCCATCCCAGTTCCACCCATTATGAATATTGGCATACCTTCTTTAGCCCCCCTAGTGCCACCACCAACATTATTAGTGCCCTATCCAGTGATTGTGCCATTACCGGTCCCCATACCCATTCCAGTGCCCATACCCTTCAATCCGCAGGCTTCTGGTGACCGACCAGGAAATGATGGAACACTTCTGAATGCTGCAAGCGAGCGGAGTGCTTCAAAAGCACCACCATCATTTTCTCAAAGCACCTCCAGAGGGGAGGGGAGGGACTTTCAGCAAGCCCCTCCCACCTCAGATACATTTTCGCCAGGATTTTCCAAACAGACGGAGCAGGGCAGGGCAAACGTGGCAGAGCTCATGGTTAAAACAGAGAACTCTGGTAACGGAAGCTCTGGACACTCCCAGAAAGACACACCAGCAGATGGAGTCATTGATTTAACAACATGTCGCCGTTCCCGGCAACAGCTAGTTATCCAGAGGGTTGTAACCTGTGTGCAGGTAAAAGCAGAGCCCGGGTTAAGCCCACCACCTGCAGTTTTGGGTGAAACTGAGGTGGATGGGTCAGCTGGTACTAGCACAGGTAAAATAGAAGATAACCACAGAGACAGTAATGCTGAAAGTCCGTTGGCTAGCGTGGCTCTGCCTTGTGCCGACCCGTCCTACTGCAGTGGCACACCGCCACTTTCCCATCCAATCACATGCAGTGACTTCTCTGTTCCTAGCAACACCACCACAGCTAAATCGGAGCCTGGCTCTGCTACACCCTGCAATGTGATTGTTAATGGGAGCTGTAATGTGCCTCCAACAGAGAGTTCGATCAGAACACCTCTGTTAGAGCAGCGCCCTCTAGTGGACCCCTGCCGCAGAACTGCCGCTGTGTGCGACGAGCCTGCGGGGGCTGATCTAGAAGGAGAGGACCTGAAAGAGAACAGCTGCTTAGCAACAGAAAGAGACTCAGCAGGTAAGAGAAGCTCAAATGACCAGTCTGCCATTACCGCAGTAACAGGGGAGGACAAACCTCAGAGCCCTGAAGATGCCCCATCTGGTGAGGACCATGCCTATGCCCTGCCCCTAATGCCCAAACCTGGCTGTGTCATTCAGCCCGTGCCCAAACCTGCTGACAAAACCGCTGCCATTTTACCCTGTGGCTTGACAGCACCATTAACAGGAACCGTTCCAATGGAAATGGAGCCTCCACTGAAGAGAAGGTGTCTGCGTATCCGCAATCAGAACAAGTGAAATAGAGGACAGGTGAGGATCAGATTTTGTCCACTTCCTTAGTAGTCTTATGATTTACTGTATGTCTGCCTTCATTCTTAGATTGCTTTAAGCGCTATAATGCCAGTATAATGCTGTACATTTTTCTGCTTTTTTTCTTTTTAAGATTTTTATAATAAAGAAATAGATCACGCAAAAATAAAAACAAATATTTAAATATTTTTTATTTAAACACAAAAAGTAAATTTTGAGATGAATTTTGTCCCTCTTTTCTATACAATTAAATGTTTAACTAGAGTATTCTTAATTCAAAAGGAAGCAAAAGCACCATAACATTTTCACAAAAGTTAATGTAAGTCTATAACTCACTAATATATCTAACATACACTACCATTAAAATGCATGGTGATTTTTGATAAAAAAAAAATAAATAAATAAATAAAACATTGTATCTGATGAAATCTCTGTTTCTGAAATAATTTTTTTTCAGGAATCTTTGAAGAATAGAAAGCTCAAAAGAACTGTATTTATTATAAATATCTTTATTGTCAATTCTAATTAATTTTAATGCATCCTTGTTGAAATAAATCAAATATCATTTTGTCAATTTGGAGCTGGCAAAACTTTGAGTTTAGGATGAACTATCCCTTTAATACTCTGGAAACTCTTAAAAATTTTTCCTGAATGATCTTTTACTCATATAAATAATTCAAACAGATCAAAAAAGACCAATAAGGCTGTCTGCGACAATTTAGCAATTACTCTTTGTTTCTCTTATGTATCTCTCTTTTATTTCCCCAACCTCTCTCTTATAGAAATCACCATCTCACCAAAGGGATAAAGAGACCTGCACTGCAGCAGAGACCATCAGCTGTCCACAGACTTAATCCACAATCCAGTCAATCAAGATGTCAACCTTGTTTTCTCCACTTTTCCAAACACGCACATACACGTTGCGACAATATGCACACAGATCATCCGGATTGGGCAGCAGTCTGCTCCGTCTCCACCCCTTTCGGCTAAACAAAGACTGACACAAAGTGTTAATCTGGGAAGTAGATCGGACGTGATGTTTGACCTTCAACTGCGATATCTTCAGGCAAAGTCTGTTCTCAGTCTGCTAGTTGATGGAAGAGATATTTCTCATCCTCTCTACTCGACCTGTCCATCCATGGTCCATCCATTGAGAGGAGTTTCCTCTACTGTTTTTGAGGTGGCATTACAGTGTACATATACAGATTTCTAAAAAGGCGGAGATTAAGTCAAACACAATAGGTCTGTCAGGCTGCCAATCAAACAGGCTCATGAATAACTATAATTTGGAACAGGGCCGGTCAAATCCTGCCACAGATGGATGGACCAGTTTTCTGCTTTGTGTGTGCATTCAAAGAAGCTCGGTTTAATCTGTCTGGATACGTTTGGATGCTTCTGATTCAATAGTTTCCGTCAGAAAGACTAATACAGATGCAGAGTTGCTCTAAAACTCTGAATACTCTCTCCTCTCAAATCTTTCTCCCCCTCACTTCCTCTGACTATGTGTATCAGTATCTGCAACACCAGCAAAACACTCTGTACTCTTTCTTAACCTCTTTCCTTTCTCTCCTTTCTGAGGGAGAGGTGTTCTGGAACCGGACACCAAAAAAGACAGGAAGAGAGAAACGTACACACACTCTTTAGGGAGTACAAAAACAGAAGGATGGAGTGAACTTTCATTTCATCCCTGGAAAGAAACTGGAAACTCATCTATCGTTGGAGAAGAGAACCAGAAGATAAGTAGTCTGCATTACTGGAGAGCAGTGTTTGTGGATGGTTTGCTGGTTTATAGTGCAATTACAATTCATTCACTCAATGATTTGATTGAGGATTACAGGGTACAGGCCTCACCAAGCATTTTGGCGAACTGTTGGCTGCTAGTTTTGCAGCCACTGGCTTGGAGACTGTCCCATCCAGTCTGTTCAGTCACAAGCACTCATTGCCACGGTGCACGGCTCAGCGAAGAGTCGGTCTAACACTGCTGGTGGGTTGTGTACACACTGTCCTGATGTATCAGATGGCTTAGATGGAAATCAGTGTCCACAGGGGCATTTGGGTTGGATTTCTCATTATTTATATCAGTATCCATCTTATTGCAGTGCTCTTATTTAAGAAAAATCCCTCCTGGGTTTGCTATCAAGAGTACAATCAAAACCAGTGGAGAGGTCAGTAAGCGTCTTGGGCAGCTGTGAGCTGGTGTCAAGGGTACATTCTTGAGGGTTTTTTTATGCTCTAGTTTTTCGCCAAGTCCCAATCAGTGCTAAATTATGTTCATCACTTCCTTTCCAGCTATGGTTACATGAACAGTTTCAGTTAGTTCCAAGGTGCCTCAGTATAGCATTCACTTACACAAGATGCCAAGAACATTTAGCTTAAAGGTAGACTGGGTTGGTTAGGTGGACATCGAGCCAAAATGATTTTAGTTACACAGAGTACTGTTAGAGCTGAATGCATGGTTAGCACCTGGGTGCATAGGTTATTTGTTTTGACTGAAGTGGAGGAGTGAACCTTAAAGCCAAGCGTGTGCGTGTTTGTGTGTGTTTAATTGGGAGGTGTATCCGATTTCTGGCCAAAATGGAGTTCAGTTTGACAAAACATTCAAGTTTGCCAATTTATTTTGGGAGAAGGTCTAAAATTCGAGTCAAAAATTTGTCAAGCAATGTGTCGGACATCACAAGGGGGATGAAATAAAAAATACACAAATCAAAAATACACATTATTTGACAATATTGATGAATACAAAAGTTTCAGTCATACATGGAAAAAAGAAATAAATGAAATATTTTAATTTAAACAATTTCATTAGAACAGAATTTCAGATCAGAGATTCTTTGCTTTACTTTTTTTTTTTTTTGCTTTTTTTCTTTACTTAAGTCACTTTGATATACTTTTTTATTTTTGTTGTTTTTATTTACTTTTTAATTGTTTATTTTTTTTTTTTTACCTGTTTTTTTTTTGGTTACTTTTATCCTTTTTTGTTTTGTTTTTCATTTTCTTTTGTTTCTATCTTTTGGTTTTCATCTTTACTGTTGGTGTTTTTTTTCTCTGATTACTCTCATATAAACTGAGTTTAACTGGCCAACACTGACCCAAATCTCCCCTGCAACCTTTACCACTTCTCTCTCTCCCTCTTTTCCCCTCTTCTTTTTCTCTCTGCTCTTGGACAACGTACAAAGTAGAGTGCAATCCTACCCTATTCCTCTGTACTTTTTGTTGCAGGATTCAGTTTCACAGTGGTATATTTTTTTAAGAGCAGGCTCAGAGGTCTAATTGTGACTGGTTAGAGTAAGGACTGGATTTCTCTCTGGGGTTTGTATGTGGTGGAGTCTCATTCCAGTGTCAGATTTAAACCCACACACACACACACAAACACACACACATTCCTGTGTCAGATTTATTTTGTCAGTGCTGATTCGGTTGGCTGACCCTCCTTCTGGATGGAGGTGTTACAGAGAGCAGATTGATAAAAAGCGCAAAATATCAGACAAGCATAAACACACACACACACCAAACACATGGACTGAGTGTGTATGTGTGTGTGTGTTTATAGGAGAAACAGTGAATCTCAGTGTTGATCTGAGAATCTTGATACTGTGTGTGCGGCACAACCAAACGTACATTACATGTCTGGATTGGTCACAAGGAGCCAGCAACAGCATCATATGTCACTTTCATTATTGACTCAAATTTCCTAGCTTTTTTCCTCTCTCTCCTCCTCCTCTTTCATTCTCAGCCTTTTCACTTCTCCCCTCTTATCCCACCTCAGAGAAAAAAATAAACAATTTAATCGTTAGATGAATCTTAAATAAGAACATAAGACACACTGTAAGATATAAAGTCACAATTATAGGAAATATAGTTGCAATTATGAGAAATATTCTCACTGTGACATAATGTAGTTGACAAGACAAAGTTGCAATTATGAAATAAAATGTCTCAATTGCAAGTCTGCTTTGTAAGATATACAGTAGCAATTTTGCCAAATCAAAGCAGAAACGGTGAAACAGTCACAGTATGAGATTTAAATCTACAGTTGGGAGTCACATTTCTTTTTTACTCTGATATCCAGATGTTCTGTTAAATTTGTCACTCTGACCTATACACTTTTATTCCCATTTTCAAACTTACTTCCTCTATAACAGTTTACTCTTTAGAGCAGCAGTAACAGCTTGTTTATGTTGATTAAATGGGTGTTTGAAGGACAATTTAAGGTCATGTCATACTGAAATCACTTCCTATGGCTGCACACACCACCCAAACACCCATTACACATCTCACAGACATGAAATATGATTTTTTTTCACTTTCCTGTGTATGTGTATATGTGTGTGTGTGCTTGTGTGACCTTGCTGTTGTAACCGGAGCAGCACAGACTGGGCTGGGACAGATATAGCCCTGAAACCCAACACTGTTGTAGTGTCTGCGGTCCCACGCAGACAAGACAATGACACCAGCAAAAAAAAAAATCGTGTGTGTGTGTGGGACATAGCAGATGAAGCTGTCCTTGACAACAACAGAGAGACACTGTGTATGTATGTGTACATTGTATGGGAGAGATAGTCATTGCACTTATGGTAAACACTGTAAAACTGTGCGTCAGCTATTATTAATGGCCACAAAACAATATAATTTCTCTCATGAAGTTCCAGTAATCTTAAAAAAAAAAACTCCTATTTGATTGCTGTTCAGTGCTTTCTAAATGGCATGATGGTGATCCAGAGTTTCCAGAGTGCAAAATATCTAGTGTCTATTATGGGATTGCCAGATGTTCCTAAAAAATAAAACTTTCCCCCAAACAAGGCCGAAATAAGCAATTTCTCTCACCAAAATACAACACCGTTCAAAAGTCCGGGGTCAGCAAGACACAGCAAAAAAAAAAAAAAAAAAAAAACAGTAAAACCGTTAACATTGGGAAATATTATTACATTTTAAAATATCAGTTTGTTTGAATATATTTTAAAATGTAAGTTATTCCTGTGAAAATGCCATGAATTGGCAAAGCTGAATTTCAGCAACTATTACTCCAGTCTTCAGGTGTCACATGATCCTTCAGAAATCATTCTAATATTTGTATTTGGTGCTTAGGAATGATTTCTTATTGTGAGTGTTGGAAACAGTTGTGCTGCTAATATTTTTGTGGATTCTTTGATGAATAGAAAGTTCAAAAGAACAGAATTGGTACTGACACATGATAAATTTAATGCATCCTTGTTGAGATAAAAAAAAAAAATCTTACTGGCCTTAAACTTTTGAAAGGTAGTATGAGTCAAAAAAATAAGCTATTTTCGTATGAAAAACAACCAAAACATGAGAGTTAAATGTGGAATCATGTGCAAACAATTGGGGATATTTAACAACTGCTAGTGGTCGGGTCACATGTTCATGCCATTAGGGGCAAATAAATACAAGACTTAATTTTGAAAATAATAATCCCAAGACAATGCGACCCTTACAAGAAACTTCATAAAAAAGGAGAAAAGTTGCTTACAATTAAAGGACATGGCAACATTAGTCCACTAGAGGGAAGCGAAGTGTGTTCTGTCAGCAAGCACAAAGAAGCACAGATGAGAGATGCAAGGAGTTAAAATGAACTGAAATAACAAACCATAGAACTTGTGTGCAATACTGTAATCCTAGAGCGTTTCAAAGGATCTACTAGAGAGGCGCCTGTTTCAGTGGCCAAACTGTCTTTCAGCCCCGAGGCTGGGTACAGAGAGAGCACTTGGCTTTTTCATTCACCAAAATTAGTCATTCTGAATGTTTGGAGGGCTTCTGTTTAATCAGACAGGGGGAACATGAGCACTGCTGTGGCCAAAGATCAGCCACACGCACAGAAACAAGATGGAGATGCAGAAACCCATCCAGCCCAACTCACATACCAGCAAAACCAATCAATCAGTGCATCCCTCATCGAGCAGTGTTATACAACTCAAACCAAACAACAATCACAGCAACGTCAGCTCTACTGTAATGATGTCAAATCAAGAGAACTGGAAAAATGAGAGGCAGCTTAGATGTGAGTTTTCAACATCTATAGTATGTGACAAAGGGGTCAGTAATATCGCGACACTCTTGTAGCCATGTAAGAAATGTTTTTTTTGTTGTTGTTGTTTTTGTTCATCATTCCTGTGGGCGGTATTAAGAGGATGGCTTTGTCAACAGCCGGAATTATGCAACAACAAATTCTTATTTCTGCGCTCTGCGTGAGAGACACTATGCCTGTGTAAAATAACAAGAGCAAACTGCAGTTTTTAAGGATCTAATGTTAAAAGTTTTTTGAGGCGAACATTTGAGCTGCCTTAATTATTTGTGCTCTGTAATTAACAATGCCTGCTTGTTTAAAAAAAAAAAAAAGCAAAACCCACTTTGTAAAAAAATAAAATAAAAAAACAAACACACACACACACACACACACAAATAATAAAATCAACTTTGTTATCTGGCTAGTATGGATGTATAGATGCTTTGTCTGTCCTGTATGAATCCGAGATTTTGCTAAATTTGCCCACCCTCACCTGTCACACTCCTTTCACCCGAAATCTTGTACATTTAACCTTGTTGTTGTTTCTCAATCTTTTTTGTGTACTTGGAGAACATTTTAGTATTATTTATTACTGGCAAGCCTTTGCATTAATAAAGAGCAAGAGAGATGGTTCTTTGAACAGGGTAGCAAGAGGCAGCAAAGCTGCTCAGTGAAAGTATGTCTGCTTTTCTTTTTTCTAAATTAAAGAAGGAAACGGCAAGAGTAAAAAAAAAAGATAAACTTGTCTTTTGATTATGAAGTTGTTATAAAACTTGTTGCTTTAAAATGTATAATTTTTGTGTTGTAACAGTATTTGTTTAACCCAGTGAATTGCTTATTAAAAACAAAATAGAGGCACACTCCAATTCTCTTTTCTCCAAGAGTGCTCTTCATTGTTTTTATTTTGATTGCTTAGTTAATTGATTTATAGTTGTGTCATTTTCAAATTATGTTGACTTTCTAACTTGAGACATAAATTAATAGACTTATTAATTGGTTATACTATAAAATCTCAAAACACGACTGAGAAGACTAAAATTAATTAATTATACCAATATTTATTTTTTGATTCAGTAATATTTCATGAAAGCAGGGGCGTGTCTAGAGCATTTTCAGTGGGGGGGGGGCCATGCTGGGGCACTGCCTCCAAATGGGGTGGCCGCCAGTGACCAAAAAAGCTAAATTCTACAGTAAATCCTATTGATTTGATTTGATTTTTTACTTGAATAAAATTACTTGCAAAAAAATGCAGTAATAAAGCACATTTTTTATTAATTTCGTTTTTTGTCATCCCTGTATATATCCATTAAGTTACATTTGAGAATAAATCATTTTTACATGTTTTTTTATTATTTTAAAGAAACTCCCTATATCTTTACTTCTTTTCATGGCTTGGCACTGCTGTCTTCCCTGCCTTCAAAAGAAACACTTATATGTGTCTGTTATTCTCAATCTAAAAAAAAAAAAAAAAAAAATTCAAATTGTGAAAGAAATGCACAGAATGCATCCATGTCATTTCACGTGTAAATGAGTTAGGCCTGACAATTTAACTGACTATCAGTTGCTCTCATGCATTAACAAGTACGTGTCACCAGACAATTATTATTATGGAACATTCTGTGCATATTGTAATTTGGTGCAATCTTGCTATGTGGTCACTGTCACAAAATAAACTGATACAAAATATGCAAATCAACATGACTGTATATTTTATGATAGCGCCCAGCGTATTTTACTTTATTGTGTTTTATTAAACGTTGACTGAACATTCGATTGAAATCAACCACGACCAACGCGTGCAGAGCCTGACTGAGTAAAAACAATGATCTGAGAAAACCATACAAACTTATTAAACCAGCTACATGAAAGGTTACCTACCAGCTCTGTTTGGAGTCTTGTGATGTGTCGTTCTTGAACGATTCGAATCTTTAATGTGACTAGGGAAGAACGAGTCGTCTCTATGACGGCGACACTTTGTTTATTTTATTTAACATTTTTTACAGTTGATTCTAATCTTCAAAAATTACCTTGTTGTATGATTTATGTCTTTTGAGTTCACCCTTCAGATTAGACTATAGCAATGTAGTGTTACTTGTTTAATTAGGATTCAAAATGTTATTATGTCCTTTTGAGCAAGCATCGTATACATATATTAGACCAATTTGTCAAGTCTGCTTGGAAAAGCAATTATTATACCAACAAACTCAAAATTGAATTAAACATTAAGCTAGGATATAAATACTTGGATTATATAGCCTAGTGTTTATTTACTGATAGACAGTCAAAAAGACAATTTAATCAATATTTTATTTATAAAAAAGGTTTTATTTATTTATAAAATAATAACACCACAGATCCTAAAGAAACAGTAACAAAAACAGTGACAGAAATGTCACAAATAGCGCATGGATCAGTCACGTGATTAAGGAATTATTTGAACCCGAAGACTTGTCAGACAAGAGTTAATCACAGACTGAAGACCCAGGTAAAGAATATTTTCTGTATCTTTATAGCATTTTAGTTTTGTATTGTTTGTAGTGTGATCAACGTTTGCGTAAGTACTAGATGTGTTGGGGTAGTACCACGTAACATTTTAATTAGATTTTGCTAAAGTTAACTAAATGACTCGAAAAAAGATTCGTTCATTTTGCTGAACGCGACTCGAAAGTAGGAGTCGGTTAAATGATCCGAACTACCCATCACGAGTGTCTCGACTTCCCACACTTTATAAAGTAAAAGTCCAAGATCGCGACGAGCGTTGACAACGCTGCACTTCTTTGAATCGCGAACTTCAGTAGAGACTAATTTTATTGCAGAAAAAATTGAGAAAGATTTCAAGTTGTTTTGGAAGGATGTTCTTTTTGGCCCTTATGACCTCAACAGAACTAAGACTAGGCCTAATGAAACATTCATTATTAATTTCATTATTCTCTTTGCAAAATTTTACATTCATAAATGTATTGCGCATTCCAAAACATCTTTTATTGCTTTTAACATTGAGGTCAAGCAATATGTCAACACGATTAAGTATTCTCTTAATCAAAAGGCAACAAAAACTGTGAAGGTGTGTAAACAATTTGATATATTTTTGTAAGTCCGTACTTCCCCTGGCAAAATGTGATGATGTGAGTCTTTTGTTTATTTTTTGTTTATGTTAAAATACCTGCAATGTTGGAAACTGCACAATATGTTATTTTTATAATGGAGATGAACGCTCATGTAAACTGTGCAATTGTTGAATAATAGTCTATAGACTGATTGGCCATAAAATGAACCAATCACAAGACATCTTATAGGGGGGGCACCTGGTGTGGCCAATCGAATTTCCCCCCCCCCCTGGCCACCACGTAGACCCGCCCCTGCATGAAACCATGAACTGAAACAATACATTTCAAACATTCTTGTTTAAGTCAACATTTGTGATATAACACAATGTAACACCAATGACATCCAATTTGCTAAATCAAAAGGTAATTCAGCGTCGATTCAACCCTGGTACCTGACGTTGTTTTAACGTTGAATCAATGTTGAAGTGCCAACTGGGATATGTTAATTTAGATTTGTTCATAAAATAATATAAGGTAATGTTAATGCTAAATACAACATTTAATTATTTAACACTTACACATTTTTTAATAGGGATCCATTGTTACATATTGTATAAAGCAGGGTTCCCCAAACCATGACTTTAACAGCAGTAACCACTGGATTGTAAAAACTTTTGAATGGTAATAAGTTTTCCATTTTGCCATTGTCTCTCAGAGTTTGTGCACTTTCATTAGTGCTGGCAGTAAACTGGCACAGCTTCAGTGTCTGTGGCACTCAAAGGACTCTGGTCAGGTCAGCGGCTGCACTCTCATCTGGGCTCTGGCCACATATACATGCCTGGGTAAGTGACACGAAAGAAAGACTAAGCACTTTTCCAGTCTGTCGTATTGATATTGAATGTTTGCTCTGTTGGTCAGCACGGATCTTCACCACCGTCATCACCACAGGAGACGCACAAGGTCAGTATAAGAGCTTCCTGATGCGATGTGAACTGAAGTGAAGTGTTGATTGCCATCTTTATCTTTCTTCTCCAGTCCTCATCCGGTTTGTTGTCATGAACATGTGGGTCACAGTCACAGTCATCTACTACACACCTCATGCAGTGAAACAGGATTAAGGAGATGCAACTTTCTGCATACAGTTTGTCTCTATGTATTTTGTCTGCTTTTTTTTTTTTTTTTGAAGAAGAAGAGGAACTAAACTAGATTCAGGCCAGGTGCTATTTGTGTGTAACACTTTCTATGTTGCAATTTAAAAGATTTAAGGTTTATTGACTTTGCGTAAATGTGTACAAGCAAAATTCTTACAATGCTCTGGGTTTTTCAGTTGATTTAGTCTTTCCAAGGAAGTTTTAATCTGTGCTTTATATTTATCTATATATATCTATATATAATATATATAATATGTTTAATTCAAAATTCAAAAGTGATGACTATATTATTTGCATTTTGATTTGCATTTTGATGGCTTTACACTTTGATACTTATGGTCAGTTTAAGTGTAAAGTTTTCCACACTTTTATTTTGCCGCCTTGCAAGCACTGGTATTTTCTCCAGAACATGCAAATAGATTATGTATCGGGATGTGGGACAGTGTTCTTGTTTTCAGTATAATTGCTATAAATCTCATATTCCTGTGAAGGAAAACAGATATGAATGTTATAGACTCATGTCAAATGATGAATCGTATTTAATACAAGTATATCAGAAGTCTGACCAAATAGTGTTATGAAACAGTAATAACATTCCTATCCTCACTTATTCCAACACTTTCTTATAATTCCTGGTAGTTTTCTTGCCTGTACCTCCCTGCCTTTTCATGTTCAGATATACTGTGTGTTTTTTTTTCAGTTGTTATACTGTAAGAAGTTTAGTAAGTCTTTTTCTTTTCAGAAAGGAAAATATTTTGTGCGCAATTTTCAAGCTTTTTAAAACTGATGAATGATATCAGGTTGCTGAACAGATGGTTTACTGTAGTTCATAAAGGGGTGATGTTTACATAGGCTAAAATATGCACCATTTTTATATCGAGCATAATCTTTATTGATCTGTATTATATGGCGATATAATGAACACGTTAATTAATGCAAAGCTAATAAACCATACGACTCTTTTGAACTCTCCGGTGTTCTAGTACAAACTTAGAAAATTATTTTAATAACTATTGGGTCTAAAGCACAACTAATGTTTCTTTTGGGAGTACTTTAAAATATGTTACTTTGTATTTTATAAATCAATAAACATTCCTTTAATGTGCAAAAATGTGTGATTTGTTAGAAAGCTGCAGTAAGTAACCTTTGACGCTCTAGCGGTTAATAAACAGAACTGCTTGCGTCTTGCGGAAGAACATCGTAGCCGGAACTACTTCTCTCATGTTTTATACATTTAATTATCCGAATTATTATTTTATGGTAATCAGTTGAACTCCCCAGATAATCAAGTGTTATTTGAGTGCAATAACTATCATATGTGTATTGAGAATGTATGTTATTCCTGTGATTAAAGCGGAAAGAAAAGTACAACCACATTGTTTATATTAAAACTTTACTTCCTTTTACTACATTCACAGCTATATACCTATTTAACTCACTACTTTGTTTACAAAAATAAGCAAATGTTATACAGGGTTTCAAAAACAACACAGCTACATATGCTTTTCATTTTATGGTCAAACAGTACATCGATATAAAACATGCAAATCAGGAGGCAGCGCTTTAAAATAAAAGAAGTGCCCAGACCTGTATAAATAGCAAACCAACTGGTAAGATGGCAGGTCAAATATACGCTGTATATTCATATATTTATATATATAACGTGTAAAAGAACACGGATATGCATTCACAGCACATCCAGAGATACACACTGTTTGGTAGGATGAAGATACACACACACACACACACAAAAAAAAAAGACCACTTCAAATCACAAAATTAAAAAAACTACAAAATACTTAATGAATTTAAATGTGGTTTTCAGACATTCAGACACCGTCTTATGAACATTTCAGTTATGTGCTTGCAAAATGAATCAGTTTTTGGCGCAAGCCGTAGCATGGGACCCAAAATTTCGACTTTTAACAGCTGATGATCAACTTTATATGATGACCGGCAACAAACTGACTGCTGGAAACATTCTAGAAACTCCTGCCACATGTAAAGCTCACATCTAGATGCTGATCTCTGTTAATCATACCATCATGTCCCGTTAATTAAGGTTCCTCCTCCGATTACATTCGACTCACACTAGGGAGTGAGCAGCACAGGTGTCCAAGAGAGCATTATGGGATGCATTCATGATCAGAGAGGGTTTAATCAAGCTTTGATGACACAGTGGAGTAAAAAGTTAAAAACACTACAAGAAGAAACACTACTTTCATTGCATTTATGAAGGAATGAGAAACATATGTAGTGTTTTCTAGCCGTTTATGTGGTGTGTGTTGCACTACTGTCTTAGCCATTAAAGACAGCGGTCAGACCCAGCTGTCATCCACATTCTGTGGCCGGTTCAGTCTTATTGTTCAGGTCAACTCTGGCCTCAAATGAGTAAGAAGTTTGGTGTGACGCTGACCCTTCAGTTCTGTGTAGATCTGTAGTGCTCTTGAAGTCGAAGCAACCGTATGCCCAGAGAATAAAAGCCATACCACGACAGCAAAGCCTTCATCAATATTTGTGCATCTCTCACTTTTTTTGGATTTGCCAAAATGTGCGAAAAGTTACGACAAAGGTCTTTTGTTGGTGTGACAGGAAGAACCCCAAATCACCATGTAGCAGCACCAGAATCCCAATAAAGGGTTAACTAGAGAATGAGGGAGAAAGAGAAAGTTAGTTTCACCACAACCCAAGAGGAATGAAAAATCCTTTGGTCATTTAAAAAAAAATCACCACAGAGTGCCATCAAGCTCAAGAGAAGCAGATTAACACACCTGCAAACACACAACAGGTCTCAAACTTTTATTGCAAAAGGGAACAAAACAGACCTAAAAAATAAAAATACTGTTTTGATGCACGTTCTCTTCCAGTTTTTTCCTTTTACAGTACAGCTGAAATGTCTTCTTGATAAACAGTTTGTAAACATTGTAATCAAACGGACTCATTTGTTCAGAAGGTTGTTGGTGGAGTCTCCTCGCCTCATCTTTGGAGTGTCCAGTCGAGGGGGACTAGGGCAAGAGGGTCAAAGGTCAAATAAGAAACACAAGCAGGCCAAATACCAATTCTCTGAACAAACCTCTTCTTCATTAGATTGGAAAAACAATTCAGCTTTGCATTGGAGGGCAGAGGGTGTTCATGAGAATCGGTACAGAAACTTCTTTTGGATTATGGCAAATTCTCCATATCCCATTTTGGCCAAATCTTTCACACACAAAGAGTTAACACACTCGCATGCTTAAATTAGCTTCAAAAGCAAACGAAACCCACTGCACACAAAAAAATAGGCACTGCATGACTCTGTTCCAAAACCAAGTGAGCAGTTTAGTGTTAGCATAAAAATATTTACACATACAATAGCCTACACATACAAATCTTGGATAAAATATCATTTTCAATTGGATTCAACTGGTTTTTATCACTTTTTAATAATAAATTACATTTATGTTTATAATTAACACCACTTTAATATAATTTTATGGTAACCCTTTATTTTAAAGGGATAGTTCACCCAGAAATGAAAATTCTGTCATTAGTTACCCTCATGTTGTTCCAAACCCATAAGACCACGTCTTTGTAAACCGTAAACAGCGTATCCTATCATTTATTGTGTCTGTTCAGTGGATCATCTCCAAAATGGCGCCGGGGTAACCCTGATTGAGTAAAGACACTTGCCGTCTATGGGAGGGTATATCAAAAATATCTTAATTTATTCTACATTTAGCATTCAAAAACATTTATGATATCAAATTACTAGAATGACTGACTGTTAAGATCCCCCTCTTATGCATTACATTACAGCAAATAATCTAAATGCTGCCAAAGCAGGTGGGTTAGGAGGTTTTGGAACAGAGCCCCAATGTAAGTAGTTACCCTGTTTGAACCCTACACATGCTCCTCAGAAATGAAACATATGGTCATAATCTATATCATCCACGTCATCCAGAGCCCAGTGCCAGTCCTGAAGCTCAGAATCCAGAGGCCTGCAGGTGGAGGAGAATGAATGAAGCATTGAGCCAAGCCTTCACCAACCTCACTACAGACCGTCTCGGGAAGGTCTGGAGGAAGTTAGCTTAGGTGACTACTTGGCACATAAGAGGTAATTACTAGAACTAAGCTGAACCTTAAAAATAAGACTGGCCACGGCTTAATGTCTGCTGAAGCTGTAAAGGCTGTACATCTGTATGCATCTTGAGTTTGGTACTAAATGTGCAATCAAGTTAAAGACACAGGCCTCTCTGTGAGACATCTAATGTATACTTTCAGTATTTAGTTACTAATCACAATTAAAAACCTGAGTTAGATACAAAAGACAAAACGTGCTTCGTTAATGCCCAAGCTGTTATCTTGCATCCCAAGTTACAAAAAGTAGCCCAGCGTAACACTGTTTAAGCTTTATATCCAGTTAGCCACCATTAGCAAAGACCGTCAAGTGTTATTCTGCTAGTTAAGCACTGCGATTAAACTGTGAAAGCTCTTGAATGATGTCACTGAAGCATGCTAAAGCTAAACATCCATCATCCAAACTTCCAAGTTGGCCTTGTTCTCCTCTCACCCCGTGCTGAATTGGGGGTTGAACGGGTCTGGAGCACAGGGTCTGAGACTTTCCTCTTTCTTGTCCATGTGCTCTTTGTGGCATTTGATCTGGCATCTCTGGCACTCCAAGGCCAGAGGAGGTTTGAACATGTTCCACAGGGGTTTGGTACAGGCCTCACAGTTGGCAGGAAAGTGGTAGAATAAAGGAATAAACTCATGGCCCTTGTGGTAGATGAAGCCAGATTTCTCCGGACATGCTGTTGGTTCCTTTACGTTGTGCACAGACCTGTGTATCATATAGAGTAGCACTCTAGTGTGTAACCGGTGTTAAACACGTTTCTAGCGCTTCTGCATTGATTTATATGAACAGCCGTCTTAGAATCAAACATTACAGAACAAGATGGTAAAGAGACAGTTCACGCAAAAATGAAACACAGTAAATTGTCATCATTCACTCACTCTAATGTTGTTCCAAACCCGTACGACTATTTATTCCATGCACCAAAAAAGATATTTTACAAATGTAAACCAAGATTCATTTTTTTCTATAAAAATGAAAGACCGTGACCAAGAACCTGCAAATTATTCTTTGAAATAGTAAACTGAGCAAAGACAACTAAAGTAATGTTTTCCAGAAAAAAATATTTCAGTCTTTTTACTTTTTCTTTTAAATTCAATATGTTACTTGTTTCTTTGCAAAAATGTGAGATTTCTTGTGAAATTTATAACATTTTCTGACAATTGTTTCAAATTAAATTCTACAGATTTTTGTTTAGAGTACGAAAAAATGTCACCTTGACAGCAAAATGATAATAATATGGAAGGCCGTTTCTGCCACGGAAAAATAAAACAAAAAAATCCTCACAATTGTGTTTCAGTTTTTCCTTTATAACACGCATATAAACACGAGATATAAACTCGACATTCTGAGAACAGTCTATTTTTCCCCTCAGAAATGGACTTCATCCTCGTAATTGTGAGTTTATATCAGAATTTATAAGTCAGAATGTAAGAAAAAATCTGAATTGAAAAAAAAAAGCTCTGAATTTTTTTATTCAGAGTTGGAAACGGGCTTCTATATAATACACAATTTAAGATGTAGCGGAAATTACACTGTGGGGAATAAAATCAAGGTTTTCAGGAAAAAAGAGAGAAAGAAAAAAACAGATTCATGTGTATACGTGTAATTGCAAAACCACTTCAAAAGAGCTTTTTTCCATTTGTAAAATACTACAGATTTTCTTTTTTGTATTGTAGGTAAAACAGCGGTTTGGGCATTCTGCTAAACTTATTGTGAGTCAACAACTTGAGAATGAGTAAATGATGACAGCTTTCATTTTTGAATAAACTGGACTGAAAGGATCTGTGAATGAAAACCAGGCCTTTATGTAATCCTCTCTAGAGACCGACTGATGAGTCAACAACCTGGGCAATGTATTTGAACTAGCACAGTGTAAACTCATGAAAACACAAGATAAAACTGGACACAGCCAAATGATTAACTGAATTTTGCATTAAAGAAGGCATGTCAGGGCTTAGTGCTCACCTGGGTTTGCTGGAGGGTATTTGTCGGCTGGGTCTCCTCATGGATTGACTGCTTGGTAGTTTAACAGGAACTCTGGGAGAGGAGCGGTGAGGGGCTTCTGGTGCTGGAGGTTTTTTAGGGATCTTCTTCATGAGCCGACTAAGCCATTTCTGCTGGTCCTCCTGGGACGATGCTAACAGCAGCAGATTTTTGGCCGTAGACACGTCGTAGTTCACTAGAGATAGACGCAGAAAAGAACAGCGGAGGAGGAGAACAAAAAGTGAATATATACACACACACAATTGCATAGTATTTTGCTCTATCTAAAAGTAAATCCTACTTGAATAAATACTTTACAATTGAAAAAAATGTTTCTTAATATATCCTAGGGTTTTCCTGGAGCAAGTGAACCTTTTTTTTTTCTCTAACTCATTAAGGTAGTAAAGAAGAGAGTCCCTTCTCACCTCTGCAGGGAGCGATGACTTCCTCTTTCTTGTCCATGTGGTCTTTGTGGCACTTGATGTGGCATCGTCTGCATTCGAGAGCTGGAGGTGGTTTGAACATGTTCCACAGGGGCTTGGTACAGGCTTCACAGTTCGTGGGGAAGTGGTACAGGGTGGGAATGAACTCATGACCCTTATGGCAAATGTAGCTGGACTTGTCTCCAGGAAGAGGTTCCAGTTCTTGCTCTTTCTTGCTCTCACCCTCATTAGCGTACAAGATCTGGGGGAAGTAATGAAAAGCCACCAGATGAGAAAGAGTCCTTAGATTACCCATTATTCTTAGGATTCAAATATGATTTTATAAACTTTTACAGGTTTCAAGTTCCCTGATACCCTGCCTGTGTTATCTGTGGTACCAATATACCTGGAATATTCTGGGGATCTCTTTGGCGTCAGCACGATAGACGTCCGTCTGGGTTACCGAACGCACATGGAAAAGTTTACTGTCAAGGAAATACCAGAGAAAGTAAGATAATGACAAGATGACAGAAATGACTTAAGTCAGTCAAAAAGATAAAGGGCAATTTTTCTTTTACACTGGGACAAAATATATTTGTGTAATCAAATGGATTTAAAGAGTTTAAGCACTCACTCTATGTCCAAAACCATGTAAGGATTGGAATGCTCTTTGTCCTGCTCGCTGTTGTAGAAAAGAATCTTCTTGCTGCTCACCACAACATACTAGATGAGAGAAAAGAAACAAAAGACTTTCTAATTTCTAATGCAAGGGTATAAGTGTCTAGCACTTCAACTCTTGTGCTTTGGCTCCTGTTTGCAAAGTCACTTGAGGTTTAGGTAGGGCTGAACGATTATGACAAAAATCATAACTGTCAATTATTCCCTCAAATTTGTTAATTGTGATTATTAATTACGATTATCACAATTTACGTTGAATTATGTTTATACCATTTTTTGATGCAACTGCATGCCATATTTTTTATATGAAAATAAACAAGCTGAAAACACTAACTGAAACACCTTTAGTGCTTTTCTACAGTTTTAAGCCTCAAATGTCAAATATACATTGGATTGGTGTCTTCTTTAAAAAAAAAAAAAAAAAAGGAAAAAATTCTTAAGATGACATGTAGAAAGAAAAAAACGTATCTTAAGCGTACAAAATAAAATAAGTGGATTTTGAATGATTAATTGCCACTTTGAACGATTACGTAATTGTGGCATCCATAAACCCGATTGGAAATTTGATTCATTGTGCAGCCCTAGTTTTAGGTTTAGTCCAGGTAATTAGTATTTGTCATGTGGTCGCATGAATTCATAATTCAAATAGGACAGGTTTATTAAATAGTTACGTAATGTAGATTAAATAGTTACGTAGTTAATGTAGATTTCTGAGGGTGCACTATAAATAAATTCATAAATTAATCTATTACTTTTCCTACATAATTTTTAACAAAAAATATTGGTAAAACATATATTTGGGAGTCTTAGACCTTTCCAACGATATATAGTTTGTCAAGATTAGATTAGATTTGTTTGTAATATAGTATAGTCAACGTAGGCGTCCGTTTTCGGGATGGGGTGACAGTTAACAGGTTAATCCTTTTGCTTCAAGATAAAACTGTACACATTAATTTAGCCTAAATAATCACTAATCCACCATGATGTCATATGATACCATAAATTAATAAAAAATCGATCTAAATTAAATAAATATATTATCAAAAAGTTACACTTTTTTATGTTTCACAGATTACTTAAGTGACTGGTCCATTTTAATGTCATGTTGATGTTAATACTATTGCACTTTTTTAACATCATAGCATCATAACATCTTTAGCAAACTACTTGTTTCAAACATACAAAACATACCTTCCTTTCCCACCCGAAGCGTTTGGTGTTGTTCCTCACTGGTAAAGAAAGCCAACCCTCCAGTCTTGTCTCTGTACAACACACAGAGAAAGACATGTATAATAAAACAGAGCAGTTTTATAAAACTACATCAGAGAAAAGCCTGTCAAGAGAAAGCATAAGGTCCACGCAAGTCTTAAGAGGTCAAAAGGTCATGCACTGAAAGCCATGCAGATCACCTGTAGGGTCAGGCTCTGCAATGAGGTGAAGGGTGAAAGATCAAAAGTTGAACTGAGAACCAGACCAAAACTAAGCAGAAAGAAAGAAGCGTGACTTGGAACGATGTGAAAAAAAACACAAGGTAAGTGAATTAGAAAGAAAAGTTATGAAAAAGGAAAACATAATTAAAAAAGTTTGGAAAAGGACTTCATAGTACCTGATAGTGACTCGTCAGTGTCCATGTCCGGGCCGCTGCTCATACTGGCAGAGTCGAGCGACTGGATGTTAAGAGAGTTCAACAGGCCGCGCAGCTGCTCAATATCACTGTCTTTACTGTCCAGAGCCATCTGCAGCTCGATACGCACCTGAGACTCGTCTGCCAGTTGCTGCAGGAAATAAACAAGAGTAAGAAACAAGCACTCTGGCTATATGTCAAGACGTGTGCCATTTTTCAGACATACCGCTTGCATGTCGTTGATTTCTCTCTGGTATTTGATGATAGTGCTGTTGAGCTTCTCCTTCTCGGAACGCAGCTCCAGTTGCAACTTCCTGTTTTCTTTCTCCTTCCTCCTCACGTCCGTATCATTTCCACGGCGACTTCCACCACCTCTGACCTCCTTTCTGTTCATGATCTCCGCCAGCTTGTTCACTGCCTAGAGTAAAAAGCCAATACAATTTAGAAAAAGTAGTAACTGAGGCAGTAAATACAAATCAACAAGCTCAATTGGATTGCACCTGTGTTTTGAGAGTTCTCTCCGACTGAAGCTGTTTCTCAAGGGCAAGTTTCCCTTGAGTGATGGACTGCTCTTCATTCTTCAGATTCTGCAGGTCTGAAAATTAAAAATTCTCTCAGTCATCACAGAGACACATAAAAGCCAGATTCAGCCCCTGTGAAACCTGTTATTCAGCTGGAAACTTGCGTAAACAAATCTAAGTAAAAACTAATTTTAAAATAATTTTAAATATTTTTATTTTAAAATGATCAAACGAAGTAAAAAGTATATAAGATCTGGGTAACTTACAGTCCTGTGTTTCCTTTAGCTTGTTGTTGAGTTCTTCCTTCTCATTGGCCAGGTTTGCCACATCATTCGTCAATGTGCGATTAGCTTCCTCTAACTGTGGAAGGATGGGACAATTAAACCCAACTCCATCCAATGCCCTCAAGACTATTGCAGATCTAAATGTGATTTCTGTAACAGCGGCTAACAGCTGAAGTGTGGTGTAACTCACTGAGATGATGGTGGTGTCTTTTTCAGCGAGCTCCTGTCTGTGTCTGGCCATCATCTCTTTGATCTCCAGCTCCTTCATGATCTTCTCCTTCTCCAGGTCAGAATACTGCTCTTCTGCAATGGAGCGCGCCAGCTGCTCCGAATCAGCTTTCGTTAGTGTGATCTCCAACTGAGCCGCAAGAGAATCCCTGAGAAAAAGGTACAGGATACTGAATTTAAACCAACATGTAAACAACACATACCTTCCACTTGCAACGTAAAAAAAATGAAAATAAACAAACTGGTATGGGTATGATATATTGTAATAGTATTTTTTTAAATCTTGTCATTTAAGTTTTAATAATGAAACTGAACACCTTTTGCACACTAGGCTATGGTTTTTCTGCTTGTTATTGAATGAAGATCTTACCTTTCCTCCTGAAGCTCCTGTAGGTTCTGTTGCATGTCTTTATAGAGTTTATTTTTCTCCTCACACTCTTCCTTCAGCTCCCGCACCTGT
Source organism: Carassius auratus (assembly GCF_003368295.1). Lineage (NCBI taxonomy): Eukaryota > Metazoa > Chordata > Actinopteri > Cypriniformes > Cyprinidae > Carassius > Carassius auratus. The sequence goes on from NC_039280.1 coordinate 8,365,303, forward strand.
GTCTTGTACAGCGTCTACACACACACACACACACAGTCATGTTAGACCTTTGAGTGTTTATTTTATTTCTGGAGGGAAAGAGTGTTTAGACTTCTTACAGAGAAATACTGCTCTGCCTCCAACTGATCCTGCAGCTCCTTCATCTGCCCATCAGAATCCTGACGCTCCCTAGGATCACAGAAAATTGTCTAATATATGTATCATTTCAATGCTTTTGCAAAAACAGAAGAGGTTCTCAATCACAAACTTAAGTTATGTGCTTGTGAGAAAGGTAATAAATACGAAAATCTTATGCATGTGTTGCATACTTGCGCAGTTCCATATTTTGTTTTTCCAGGCTACGTTTGATTTCCAACAGGTGGTTTGTCTCCTGTTTGAGCTGTTTCTCTGATGTTCGCAGGGTGCTAAGCTGCTGGTTCTGGACCTTCAGGTCATTCTGAGTCAAAGTGCGTTTCTGAACCTCTTGCTCGATCTTCAGACTCTGATTCTTCACCTAGAGAGAGAGAGAGAGAGAGAGAGTTGCAACAACTTTTATTGCGATGAAAAAAACAACAAGTTTTTGTTATATATGATAAACATGCTTCAAATGAAATGAAAGACTCTGCATGTCAAAAATAAACAAGTAAAAACTACTTTCCATTATAATACAAAGAAACAGTTATATTTAAATAATAATAGTTCAAAATAAACGGATACAATGCTATTTAAAAGTTTGAGAACTAGTAAGGTGTTTAATGGTTTTGAAAGAAGTCACTTTATTCTCACAGAGGCTGCATAAATTTGATTAAAATTACAGTAAAATAGGGAAATATTACAATTTAAATGTAACGGTTTTCTCTTTCTATTGAAAACACATATTCTGCTTAATGTTTGGTGGAAACCATGATGCTTTTGTTCAGGACTCTTTGATGAATAAAAAGTTCAAAAGAACAGCATTTATTTGAAACACCATAAATATCATCGCCATCACTTTTAATCATTTTAATGCATCCCTGCCCCTGCGTAAAGTATTTAAAAAATGACCCCAATTAATTTTTTAACAGAAGTGTAAATAAATAAATAAAAAATACAGTTTCATGTCCAGTAAGAGACATTTACAGCCATTACATTTGATCAGTTAACTGGCCATCTGCAGTGGTAGCAGAAAACATGGATATCCTCCACACACCTCTTCTGTGAGTCTCTCCTTGTGTCGTCGCAGTTCATCTAGTTTCTGCAGTGACTGTTTATAGTCGCAGTCAAGCATGGAGTTCTTCTTCTCCAGTTCTAACACCCTGTTCTCCACACGCAGTTTAGAGGAACGCTCCTCCTGCAGCTTCTGTTCCAGCTCTAGGGGAAAACACACACATACACAGACAGACATGTTAACCAGCCATAAAATCTTTGTTAAATGTTTTAGAAAACAATTCCAGCAATTCCTCAATCAAATCTCCTTCAATGTAGCCCTTAAATCAAAAGCACTGTACTCTCCACTGCACATTTCAAAGTAAACTGAACTGTCAGACTTCCTGTTTCAATAGGAAATATGGAAACACACGTAAAACAATGTTAATTTCAATGGATCTTTCATCTCTTTAAATACCCTTCACAGCTTCAGATTTTGCTCCTTCGATGGACTCGCGGATTTTGTTCTTGTCGGCAAGTCGAGCTTTTGTGGCCTTGTGTGCCGCCTCCTCCTGCTCCAACCCCTGCTGCAACATCTTCAGCTTATAGGTCATGTCAATCTGGTTATTGCTATTCTCCTATTGGGGGCATAAAACGAGGGGGAGGGACATTAGAAGAGCAGTTGGACATAAAATGCAATTAACAGAGAGTAAACCCCAGTAAATCAAGTCTGTAGCTTTCTAATAGCCATTTGTGTACAACATTAATTCAGCAGGGAATGCTGGGAAGGATCAACACTGTGCGGGAAAGGCATTAATGACGACTGAATCCACAACTGTAGCCTTTAATGATGTCACAACTGTCTCAACGAGGAAGGAGGAAATGAGAACGACTTGTTTACCTTTTCCAGATCTGTAAGCTTCTCCTGAAGTTGTCTCTTCTCCGTCTCAGCTTTAGATAGTGCCTGTCTCACCTGTTTCACTTCCTCCTCCAAACCAGAGATGCGTGCTGAGGACAAGAGGTGGAATGTGGGTGAATATGGTTGAGTGTGAAGTGAACACACACATTCAAAACAGAGGATATGCACTTACCCTGTAGATCAGAGATGGTCTCAGAGCCCTGGGTTTGCTCACGTTTCTCTGTGTCCAGCGCGGCCTGCAGGCTGATGTTGTCTCTCTCTAGCGTGAGTTTGCTGTTCTCTAGCATGCAGCATTTGTCCTGCAGTTCTCTCACGTGAGCCTCCAGCTGCTGCAGCTGTTTTGAGCTCTCGGTTTGAGTTTTACGCAGCCGCGCAGCAGCATCAGTTTCTGCCCGCAGTAACGCATTTGCCTCATCCAGCTGTCAGAGAGAGAAAGAGAGAGTTTATAATGAGGACATGACGCTATGTTTCTAGGATCACTCCGTTACTTGATCACACATGAGAAAACACACAGCCACGTGTCGCTCCAGGAAGACTGAAATTCTGGGAACTCTATTTTTAAGTAACTGAATGATGCTTTTAACAGATGCTGTATTAAGCATCAAGACTATGCAACAAAATGTCACAAGTATAAAATATACACACAAATGATTCATTTCTAAACCTCTAAACTAATGATAAATAAATATTTATTTTATATATTATATTAATTACAGTTTAAACATTTGGGGTTGGAAGTCTCTTTTGCTCTCCCAGGCTGGATTTATTTGATTAAAAAAATACAGTAAAAAGTTTAAATTATTAAAATGTAAAATAACTTTTCTATTTTAATATTTAAATAACTATCTTGTGTATTTTACAATGTAAGTTATTCCTTGGCTTTTTTCAGTTTCCATTATTCCAGTCTTCAGTGTCACATCATCACACATTTTTTCAGGATTCTATGTGAACAAAGTTACAATACCATTTTTTTTTTTTTTTACATATTTTGTATATCACATAATAATTTATCGTTACAGGCACTTTTGATCAATTTAATGCATCCTTGCTGAATGAAAGCATTAACTTCTTACAAAAAAGAAAACTTACTGACCCCCATTTGTTTGAACAATTATATATATAATTATTGAATCAATATATATCTTTTTTTCCCTTTAACCCACAAACCTGTTTCTGCAGGTGGATGTTCTTCTCATTGGAGATGTGCGAGTTCTGGTTTTTCTTCTTCATTTCATCCAGCTGATCCTTCAGACTGTTCACTTCATTCTCCAGGCAGCGTTTGCGGTCCGCTTCACTCTCTGCCCTGCGGTGACTCTCTACGTTCTTGTGCTGTAGGAGAGCTTTCTCTCTCTCCAACTGTCTCAGAGTCGTCTCCAATCCTTTTCTGCTATTTATCTATAAACACATGTGGTAAGATAACTGCATATTCCTGCACACAAATTGCTGAGATCTCAGAGATGAAACATCCACTCACTTCTTCATCAAGCTCTTTGGTGATCTTCTCTAGGCGGCTACTGTTGCTTCTGTATTTTTGCTCCAGCTCATCTTTGGCCTGCATTTCATTGTTGAGCTGCTCTTCTAGAGAGTGAAGTTTCTTCTGGAGCTGAGTGGAAAATAAAGCAGTTTACTGTAACTGTATGAATTACCTAACAAGACCTATATATATTAAGCAGACAGAAAGTGAATACTTACTGCTAAATTGTCCTGTGGGCAATAAAAATAGAAACAATTAAATGTTAGAACCAATTCTGCAAGAAGCACTAATCATTTTAAGTTTAAGTCTCATATTAAGTCTCTAACCACCAGGGACTACTTTATGATGTTAATCCAGTCTCTACAGAGCATAACACAGTTAAAATAAATGTATAACCTGATGAAGGTGGGAGTGTATCGGTGTCATACCTCTGTCTTGGATGCTGGGTGATCTTTCATTGCTGAACTGTTAACAGCATTCAACAACCTACAGAAAAACGCATCAGGTAATCTGTGACGGTAGTTATCAACTGGTTTTGCATCAGGACAACAAGTACAGATCCAATGCTGGATCAAGAAATGGTTTATTGTGCAAAAGTGAAAAAAAAAGAAATCTGGTCTTACTGGTCTTCTTTAAAGTAGGTGAACCCCACAAATGGCAGCTGATTGCCAACAAAGGCTTTGGATATGGGAAAGGTCTCTACTTCTCCTTTATCTTCCTCTATCTCATCGAAATTACTGGTGTCTATGTCACTGCTCAGCTCTGGAACCACAGGTGCTGCAGCTGGAGAGAGGATGGACAAAAAAGGGCCACTGTGCATTTATAACAGCTGATGTAAACAAACACTTGAGAGTACAGATAATAATAATAATGCTCATAAATGCACACTTCTAACTCAGTCTTGCTTTGTCTTTAGTTGGGTAACACTGGAATACGAATGTGTATTGAGCACAGTTATTATAGTTTTAGAACTTTTTCATTTTGTTTTTATTTTGTTTTATATCAGTTTAAATGGGTTTGTTTTAATGGGACACAAATCGTTGAGGTGTGCACTAATATTAATACTAAATACTGATACTACAAATATTTTCTGCAATAGTTCATAGCTTCTAAAGAGAGATCTTTTAAAAAGAACACTTTTTATTCAAAGAATGATATCAATACCCTTGTAAAAAAAAATCTTAATTAAAAATAATAATAATAATAATAACGAAAAATAAAGTGGTACAGAAATAACATCCTTTCAAACAACATCCAAACTAACTAAATGTAATGTTTTTGGACACTTAATTGCGTGTTAGTTTCAGCTAAATGCAATCGGCTAAGATAATATTTCTATTGAATAAATATAAATATTTATATTCTATATATTCACATGAGCTTCAGTATGTCAAAATAGTGTGCAAAATATTATTAAAAAGGTTTATTTTAAAAAGAACTTTAGTGCACTTCTTTAAAAAAAAAAAGTGAAAAAAATGTATTTAATAACATTTAATTCATTATTTTATCATCATTTATTTTAATTTATATGTTAATATTTGTTCAGTTGTGCACTTTTTCCACAAGGGAAATGTTCAATAAAGGCAAGAAAGTGTGTGAGAAACACATTCATTCTCTTTATTGATTTTTTCTTTTTCAGTTATATGACAAATTCCATAGACATTTTATAAGAAAAAAAAAAGAAAAAAAAAAAAAGAAGAAGTTTTCTGTATGCAAAACATGCAAGTATAATGGACATTTACTCACTCTCTCTAATGGTGCTGAAGGTCCACTGGTCATTTTTAAAGAAAGGATGTCTTTTAATTTCTTCTATGCCATTTCGACCCAGGCGAACCTCCCTACCAAATGCAAACATCCGCCAAAACATTTCGTCAAACAGGCGTGAACCCTTGCAGTTGACCATCAATCTGGAAATACATGTACATCTATCTGTGCATGTAAAAGCTCACCTCTCTGTCAGAAAGGCACAGATGATGTTTTTGGCTTCTTGAGAGATCTCAACGTCATCAGGAAAGTTAAGAGAGTTCTTATGGTCCATAATCTTACTGTAGGTCCCCACCAGAGAATCGGCGTAAAACGGTGTATCACCTACACACACAAACATTTATCTAATTGAATAAATCAACAACACAAAATGCACAATGTAGGCAAACGCACAGATTCTTATTTCTGACTCACCAACCAGCATCTCGTAGATAAATACTCCCACTGACCACCAGTCACACTCGCGTCCGTAGTATCCGTCCCCTCCCTGAGACTTGAGAACCTCCGGCGAGATGTAATCAGGGGTCCCGACCGCAGTGTCACAGTGAACCATCCCTGTCTATCATCAACCAATCAATCAATAAGACAACTGATAGGATCTTTGTTGATCTAGGTCTAGAGACTCAACACGGCACCATATACAATTTACAAAAGTACTATCACGTTACATTAAATCACACACAAACGGATGTGTACTGGCACTAATTCAAACATTTTTCTCAGTGTGTAGTTCCACTTCTCTACTCTAGATGGCACTATAGTATCACTAAGCAGTATGTCCAGTCTAGTTTTTGTGGCTGGACTGTGGCACTAAATGGCAGGGTCAGAAATTAACCAGAACTTGGGGGAAATAACTAGCAATAAAAGTGACAAAAATGCCCCAGATATGCAAATTGTGGGGCAAAAATTTTAATACATAAATAACCTTGTCCCTGTCATGAATTACATTTAATCTTTATTCAACATAAACTGAGCATTTTTAAAATATAACAGCTTCTTAGCCTCAGTATGACCCTAAGACCTCTGAACCCATCTGCGGTTCAAGGAATGAGAGGAAGGCTGGGTTTTTCTTTGCTTTTTTTTTAGTTTAGACAAGAACTGGCATGTGATCAAGGTATTTGTCATGCAATTACATCCAAGAGTGACCTAAAAATCCCTGCATCTAAGGTGAAAGCGCCTGGTCAAAAGTGGACCAGAGCGAGCCTGAGATTTTGATAACTGTCTGAGAACTACAGAAATTTGGCATTGTGATAACTGGATATCCTCTTACCCCATCCATTTTCATGCAGGTCCCAAAGTCAGCAAGTTTGAGGTGTCCGTAGCGGTCCAGCAGCATGTTGTCCGGTTTGACGTCTCGGTGAATAAAGCCCATGGAGTGAATGGCGTCCAGAGCCAACACAACCTCAGCAGTGTAAAACTTTGCCCACTTCTCTGGAACATCGTATGTACTGGTGAGATTGACAAGATCTCCTCCTGGCATATATTCCATTACCATGTAGAGAGAACGATCATCCTGGAACGCACAGCACAGCTGAGGAAAGATGAGAAAGAATTGAGAAAGAGAAGAGAATTAATATTAATTCATTAATTTATTGATTGTGTTGTGATCAAACTAGAGATACTTATATATATATATATATATATATATATATATTAGTTTAATTAACATAACACACTTTTACTTTAATTTTAACTAGAGCAGCTAGCTAATTAATGAAATATAATATGATCGTAATAATCATAATAGGAATCAGTAAATTATTTATTTCATTTTTTATGTTTCTTAAAGAAGCCTCTTCTGCTTACCAAGGATGCTTTTGTGATACAGTAAATACAGTAAAAACAGCAAATCTGTGAAATATAATTACACTTTAAAATAACCGTTTTCACTTTAATATAATTTCAAATGTAAATTATTCCTGTGATGGCAAAGCTGAACATTCAGCAGCCATTACTCCATTCTTGAGTGTCACACAATCCTTCAGAAATCATACTAATATACTGATTTGGCTCTCAAGAAACATTTCTTGTTATTATACAGTAAATGTAAAAAAAAGGTATTCTAAAAATGTATTATTTTGATCAACGTAATGCATCCTTGCTGAATTAAATTAACTGCTTTACATAAAAACCTTACTGTTCCCTAACTTTTGAATGACAGTGTGCATTCATGTGATATTTAACACTTGGAAACATCATATTCCTTAAATTCATAGATCAAACCATAGTGAATATTCGTGTGTGAAAAAACATTGTTACACATGAGAGAGGACAAGTTTTTGGTTCCAAAAAAAGATATCAGTGGATCTTACCTGCACGACCCACGGGCTGTCAGCAAACGCCATGATGTCACGCTCCTCCCAAAAGAAGGCAGAATCTGAACGCTTGATCATTTCAAACTTGCTGAGCACCTTCATTGCATACACCTTCTGAGAGGCCTTATGCCTAACCTACACAAACACACAACCAGATCATAACAAACTACATCACACACCTTCCGCGAGAAAACTAGCCAGACGTTCACTAATGAATTACTAATAATCTACATTATTCAATTTCTAACAGGCCTTGTACCTCACTCCCAAAATGATTTCAAAATAAAACTAATACATACTCTGTGAGAGGCTGTTTTGCCTTCGACACAGACAAGCCACATTTTAAAGCACCCACTGATGTTGTGCTTCAGGCATAACACACCCACACAGCCCCTGTCAGACAACTGACAGAGGAGAATACTGGGTAATAATCATGTTGTTTGTGTCTGCAGGCTTGTCCAGACATATCCCACTGCATCTCTCCCCTGACTATCACAAACACACACCTAAGAGTCACGACACAATAGAAAACAACACATGCTTTCTTTTTCATATCTAAATACACAATTACATGAGGTCCCATTCAACGGGGACCACACAGAACTGCTTGCAGCATTTGGATGAATGTGCACAAACTTAACCCATCCATACAGATTACACATTACTTTAAGTTTGGCTATTAATAGATCTAAATTATTGCAATTAATTTCATTTTAATGGAGTTAACAGTGCTTTCAAAATGTAATGCATTGAGAAACATGTTGATGCCACAGATTTATTTAGCAGTGCATGTGCAACTTATATGTGCAAATAGATTGCCTTTGCACTAAATTAACTAATAAAATAGGTACAGGAATATAGCATCAGACACAAAAGAAAGAAACAGTGGGAAGAATTTGTAAGTTTTCTTAGCAGTCAACATTTATACATCTAAATGCATCTTGAAATTCTTTTAAAGACTTGAGTGTTTCCTTACCAGCTGGACTTCTCCAAACGCTCCTCTACCGATCACCTTCACTCGGTCAAAATCATCTGGCTTCATCTGGAGCTCCCTTATTTGGCCCATAACCTTCTCATCTGTACACACAACACATTAAAATCACATTTCCTTGGTCATGTCATGAACAGACAGATTTAGTTTTCAGACTGACCTGTCAGGTCTTTTAATAGTAATGACTGACTAATTTAAAATTTACATAATTATAATAAATAATATTCAAAAATAATAATAATCATATAAAAAAATAGTATTATGGGCCAGTATTTACCCATAATACCCCTTAATCAGGGTAGTGCCATAATAAATTTTTGACAGGAATGAAAAAGAGGCTGAGGAATGGAAGTAAATGCATTCAGTTGATTGTACTGTTGACAAAACGTCTTTCAGAAAAAAAAACTTTTTTATGTCAAGACTCCATAAAACAGACTTAATTTTGAAAGTTGTGCGCTGGATTAATTACATTATTTAGGACCTTTATGTGCAAGCCATTGTAAAGACATTAAATCCATCCCTCTCTGCCTCATTTTAATTTACATTAAATTCAATATGATGTCTAACCTGACTAAGGTCTATTGGCCAATTTATTGAAGTGTTTTTAAATATTTTTAAGCTTTTTCTTTTTGCATAATTTCCATTTGTTATCATTAATGTTATCATTCTTGTTTTTTGCGAGGAAACATTACAATAGATATATCTACACTCTCTCTGTCTCTATCTCTCTGTATATATATATATATATATATATATATATATATATATATATATATATATATATATATATATATATATATATATATGTAGTAAGTATGCATAAGTATTTTAAACACACACATGAATTATAATTGGCCCGCAAAAAGGATTCAAAGATCCTTAGTCATTTTTCTCATTCGCCCCCCACAAACAAATCTTCAGTATATACTGTAAAGTTCAGTAGTTATTCATCAGAACATTGAGCACATTAAGTGTGAAATCAACATCAGGACTGACAATGATCAAAGGCCAGTGCAGAGCGTTCACACAGTCTGGTGGATGAGAGGACTGTTGAGTCACACACTCTCTTCCAAACCAAACATTATAATGTCCATACAGCCCTACTGGTCTCCATGACAACAGGCAGAATCGGGAACAAAATCGGGACAGAATGTGATAATTAGTCAAAAGTTTAATAGCGCATGAATAGAACACAGTACAAAGATGCATTCACACAGACATGGTACTGGCTACTGAACTTAAACATCACTGATAACTTTAATACAATAATTTTAATACAATACTTTTGTGAACAAATGTCAAATTAGATTAACTGTGCTGAAAAATATAATACATGTAAGCATCCTTCCAACCATTCTCCAAACTGCTTTCCCATGGTCTGACATGAGGATGCTGAAGCCTGTCCAAAGGTACTGGGCCACAGGCAGGAGGACTGGATGAGTCCATCACAGAGTTAACATTACAGCCCCTGGTATTCACATACGGTCTCTAATATTAACCAGACCAAAACTTCTTTAGCTTATGAGAATGTGCACATTCAGAGCTGTACAGTCAAACTTTGCTTAATGTGCGAGACACAAAAATGAAAACCACAAGTGTCCTGAAAAAGAACTGCACAGGAAGTGCATTACAATCCTCCATGACATCAACTCCAAGCCATTTCTTCATACCCAACACACACAAAAATGCAGTTTTCACAGTCTGTGTTGACAGGTCATTATTTACGTGATGAGCTTTAGTGTTGTAAAGTGAGGGGCCCAAATTAGGAAGAGCCACTCAAAACAATTCGACTCAAATAAATGATGTTGATGTTGTAGCAGGAAGCAGCCTCATTGTAAAACTTGATGCCACCATTAAGTATTTCCTTAAACCGCAGAATAACACAGAACAACAATCAGAGAAAAACACACTACTCACATCTGTTCAAGAAGGTCTCGATGTTCTTATTTTTACGCAAGGCCGGAAAGTCCAAATCTAAAACCAGGGCATTCATGGAATCCTGAAACACAAAGACAAACACTTTGAGTAATGCATTAAAATAACAATCTCCTTGCACACAGCATTTATTCAAAGTGAACGTGTCTGTGGAAAAACCTTGGAAAATTTGTGAAGCAAATGATCTACTGTTTTTTTTTTTTTTTTTTTTGTCATTTCTAACTTCTAACATTTTTACAATACCTCTCATTAATGCCAACCTTTGTTAAAACCGGTTTGTACCTTCCTTATAGATTTCAACTTTTTTTTTTTTGGCAATTTTCAAGCAAAAGTGCTGCTAGCATCCTATATGATGTAAAAATCAATAAAGGTCCGATCAAATTAACTGCTGCATAAGGCCAGTATAGAAGAATTGCTCTTAATTCATATATTTCCTTAATTCAAAACATGTTTTAATAATATAAAACCACATGTGCTATGGATGCATACATATAAACGTCTCACTTCCACTCCACACAACAGAAGAATGTCAGAGTATCAGAAGCTGTACATAAAATTAGAAGCATTTTATGTAAATAGTTGTAGGCAAAAAAAAAATGTTTATTTGTCTGGGGGAAAAAAAACAAATGTTAAGCGATATCCATTTTACTTAAACCCTGAGAATGAGAATGGAATGAGCTACAGACATATTTCAAGGACAGGAAGTTTAATGGCTAGGCAGAACTTCCAGCCTGAAGAAAATAAGATTGATAAGTCAGCAAGGCTTTTCAGGCAGTAGATAATAAAAGAACATCCACTTCTCAGAGGCTGATCTGACAAGTCATTCATCATTTTTTTACCCAGCTTTTGTTACCCAGAGCACACTTCACCTTTTTTGGGCATCTAGATGGGCATCTGCCCTGAGGGAATGCAGCGTATAATGAACGGAAATGCATTTAAAACAATTAAGCAGAGATTGAGGCCACCGGGCCCATGGATGTGTTCCTGCACATGCAGACTGAAGTGTCGGCTGCTGGTTTCTGCACTGCTGCGCTTGTAAAGTGCTTTGAAACAAGACCAGGTCTGTTGTGACTGACATATCAGGCATGGTCTCGCTGGAAACCCTTCCCGGAAAACCCTTCGGAATGTCCAGCAGCCACACCTCTCCCCCTCCCTCCCTTTTTCTCTCTCTCTGCTGCCCTGCCTTCAACTTCCAAAAGTTCTCTACCCTTTACTGCAAAATGTGAAATATTTATGGACACAAATCTTCACTACTTTAATAAATGCATCTCTTCTGTCTCACTTTACTCTATAGCAGGGCAGGGAGAGATTTATCAGATAGATCCAGCATTGTTAACATACTGAAGATTTTAGTGTACTTTTTACTGCACCAGTAGGCCAGATTTGCTCAATGTCATGATTAAGTACCAGTACGAGACATTTTAATGACATATGACTATTTCATATTTTACCAGCATCTAATAATGATGGTTCTGTTACGCCATGATGATTTTGCATCATAATGATGATGCTTCTTTGGTTTGGGAACAAAAAAGGTTTAGTGAATTAAATATAATGATATCATAAAGACTGGATGCTACATAACAATGCAAGTTAATAATTAAAATAAAATACAAATATTGTTATTATTGATATAAGTTTATTGAATAAATAATTTGGACCCACTTTATATGAAGTGTTTTTAACTACAATGTACTTACATATAAACTATTTAAACTATTTGCACTTACAAGTTTTACGTTGTACTTATTACATACAAACATCTGCATGTAATTAAATCTATAATTTCTGTAATAGCATCAAAAACTACACTGCTGACCCTGCACCCCTACGCCTTAACCAGAACATAAGACCTCTTGTGTTCTGCATTAAAAGTAATTTGCAATAAAAACCTGAAGTAATTTTTTTTACCTAACAACTTTTTTTAATGCAAGTCCATAGTAGTTAAAATAATCCAATATAAAGTGGAACCAATATTGTATTTGTTTAAAAAAAATAATAATAATAAGTTGCATACAGATATTAGTTTTGAGATTTAAAGAGTCAATTCTTTAAATGAATTTAAATGAATTAGTCCAAAAGACAAATCTATTAAACCTGTTAACTGCTTTGACATATTAAATATACTGCTGAACTCTTTAGGAAACACTGCATAGCTTCATGGGACTATAGCTAACGTTTGATTAAACTCTTGTGTGTGCCCGGCCCGCTGAATTTTACCATTATCAACAGCACATTTCCCAGAACAGAGCACTTCAAATATAAAACTTCTATTTAAGGAAAAACACACCATCTATCTCAAAGCACACTTCGGCAGGAAATGACACCTGCCAGCAGAGGCTCCAGTGACACTGCTGTAGGGTCATAGTGCAGCTTAGAGATGACATCATTTCTTCCAGTGCCCCCCTCTCCTATACAGCCATCAGAGACATGAAACAGAACATACCAAAACACACCAAAAAAAACATTTAAAACATGAGGATGGTGTCAGGTATGCTGAAAAGCCCCAAAATACAAGGGGCCACTGGTACCCAAGAACACACATGTAACCCACCTGTACAAACACCCACAAAGGACAACCACACTGGATTTAAAATCGTGGCTCCATTTTCAACCCAACAGACGCAGAGTTTCAACTTTTGCCTGTGATTTGCTTAAAAGTTTAATTTGAAAGAGTGTAATTTTTGCACCACTAAATATATGTCATTTTGCACATTAACCTGAGACAAGTATTTTAACACTTAACCTTTAACAGAAGGTTCTTAAAAGAGCTGATCAAACCTCTGTTGATGTGCAAAAGGTTAGCCTTGACCTTCAGCCTCTACAGGCCAGGAAAAAATAAAATAAAATAAAAAAGCATTGTATGTTGTGAATACCATATCTTTAAAGACTTCAATAATTCTGATGAGGTCATTGGAACCTCTTCGAAAAAAAAGAGAAAAAAAAGTTTAAATGCCTATAAAATTATTTATTTATGATATTCAGTGTGCCTGAGGGTCTAATCACCATTAAAGTATTCAAGTTACCCAGCACATGGTGGAAGAAAACCCTTTTTGTGTCATTCAAACAGATGTGAAAATGTGTTTTTCTTCCATGAAATAAGTGTTTGACTCACATGAAGTCCTCTATTATTTTCGCATTACACTGAAAAAAACAGGTTACAAAAACTGCAAATTTACAAAAAACATACTACAGTCAAAATGACAAAGCAAACATACAAAAAAATATCTATAAGTGACCTATGACAGACTATGACCACATATGATTTTGAGTTATAGACTCACACATTAATGAAGAAAAAAAACCACAACATTGTTATGAAACATGCATGAAATTCATGTTAATGCAAAAAGCAAATTAAAACACTGGAACATGAGTGGGAGTTAAAAATACTGCATCTTGGCACTTTGACATTACCTCTCGCACACACACAAATGGTGAGTCACACCCACCTACACACACACAACCTCTAACTGCAATAATGACAAATGATTATTCACGCTTCAGTTAAACCTGCAGACATCCTCTGGTTCGAACACCCCTTATTCTAACACTTTCAACTTCATTTTACTGACAAACTCTCAGCTTATTAGTGCCTCTGTGTGTAGCATTTAGTGGTCACTGATACAACATAATGATTAGCAGACCGATATTTGGAAATTTGAAATAAGCATCACTCAGTGTGTAATAAAATAGTCTGAAGTCCGAACAATGAGAGCAGAGGTTTGCAAAAATATGTGGCTAAATTAAACATCAAATGAAATATGAAGGAAACTGGAATACAGAAGTTAAATATTATTGAAAAGATTAGAGTTCATCTAACACAGCGAGTGACATCGCAACATGCAATGTGCCAAGGTGGTAGGTTCATTGCACACCGTTTACAGTAGAAACGAGAAATCCTTTGCTTTTGCATACTAAACTATATTCTGTAGTAACTTCTCACCATCATGCAGCCTGACGCATTTAGTTAAGAGCTTTTTAGGAAGCCAAACACTTCAACTGAACTGATGCTGACGCCAGTATCTAGAGAGAAGAGTGGCAGATGGCAGATATAACATAAATGGTTATATTATGTAATAAACTTTTATGATGGCAAGGAGACATTCTGAAAATAAATTTAAAATGCTGCTCAATATTTACTACAACCATTTGATCAGAAAATGTTTATTATGCATTGACAAAGGTGTTGGCAGATTTTGGAACAGACAAAAATGTAACACGCACTTCTGTAAATCCACCAAGCAGTTTTCAATCAATGCAGATAATCTCAAAATAAAACATTCTGCTGTTTAACTGGTCTGGCAGATGCATTGGTGTGTCACTAGTATCAGAATTTAACAGTTGTTCACACTTGCTAAGAGTCATTTCCTGAAACCTATAACAGTTTTCAAAACTATCTGTGCGAAAATCAAAACCACTTAGTAAAGGTCTGGCAAAATGTCTAGACATATGGCAAAAAATAAAATTAAATTAAATAAATATATAAATAAATCTCCTGTCCAGGGATTTCTTTATTTCATTTTTATTTCAAATTTTTTGCCATGGATTAATCATAGACAGTGGTGGACGAAGTACACAAGTCAAGTACTTGAGTAAAAGTACAGATACATATAATAAAATATTACTCCAGTAAGAGTAAAACTACTCCTTTTTCAATCTTACTCAAGTGAAAGTACAAAAGTACTCGATTTTTTTTTGTATTTATGTAAAAAAGTACTGAAAGATAGATGTTTGCAATTTTATATAGGCTACTTAATTTAATTTTATATTAGCACATATTCTTTTTATAATCCTACTGCTCAAAATACCCAGGGTTTTTTCCAAAATAACCACTATATGGAGTCAAGATATATTTTTGTTGTTGATATGGACTACACTGATGAGAGTGATGTTAAAACTGTGAAGCTTACACTGTGATGTACCTGAGAGAAAACAGAGATGACCATCTGATTTTCACCAGTAAGAACAAAGTATTTTAAAGTTTGTTGTTTTACAGAACATCAAAGTTACAGTACAGACCAAAAGTTTGGACACACCTTCTCATTCAAAGAGGTTTCTTTATTTTCATGACTATGAAAATTGTAGAGTCACACTGAAGGCATCAAGGGCTATTTGACCAAGAAGGAGAGTGAAGGGGTGCTGCGCCAGATGACCTGGCCTCCACAGTCACTGGACCTGAACCCAATCCAGATGGTTTAGGGGTGAGCTGGACCGCAGACAGAAGGCAAAAGGGCCAACAAGTGCTAAGCATCTCTCGGGGAACTCCTTCAAGACTGTTGGAAGACCATTTCAGGTGACTACCTCTTGAAGCTCATCAAGAGAATGCCAAGAGTGTGCAAAGCAGTAATCAAAGCAAAAGGTGGCTACTTTGAAGAACCTACAATATGACATATTTTCAGTTGTTTCACACTTTTTTGTTATGTATATAATTCCACATGTGTTAATTCATAGTTTTGATGCCTTCAGTGTGAACCTACAATTTTCATTGTCATGAAAATAAAGAAAACTCTTTGAATGAGAAGGTGTGTCCAGACTTTTGGTCTGTACTGTACCTCTATATATGACATGATAATGACATGATAAGTTAGGAAGAACATTAAGGAAAATATAATTATATTTTCATAATGATTTTTTCTTTCTCAAACCTTGTCTGTGGTTTAAAAACACCCCTGGCGAAACGGGGTGCATCTCTTCCCACTTTGATAATTACTGTAGTTACCATGTTCTGAACATCACATCCTTTCTTTTCTACCCAGGTGTAATCTACATACATACATATATATATATATATAGGTGGTTGAATAAAAATATTTGGACATTATAAAAAATTCAAAATCCTAGATAGACAGTTAGCATCAGCTAACAATATTTACTTATTTTCAGTACGGTTATGAATAAACATTTATGTCTGTCTACTCTTCTAGTTAATCCAAACAATATACATATGTATAACGTTACTGTTGATAAACAATATAAAAACAGACGTCACATAGGACATTTTAATAAAACTGTTTAACATTAGGGCAGCGGGGAATTTGAACGTGCATGAGTTATTGTATTTAATCTGTGTTATTTAAAGTTTTTTTGTTTGTTTTTTTACCTAAAATTGATGCGTCTGCACTCGAGCATTTCAGTGGGCTTAAACAGATCACTCTTTACAACGGATTTAGTTCCCAAACAACTGACAATTTTGACCTAAATATGATTTTCAGTTACAATAATTAATCCTAAATTTCGACATTAATAACTTACTTTTAGCAACATCAGACGCACGCGCGCTCACAAGATCTCCCGGTTCTTACTTCTGGAGACTCGCACTAAACGGTTCATTTGAATCAGTGAGTGGTCGACTCCAGAACAGCTGCTGCAATCGGATCATTCTAATTCCTAAACGAATCATTTGGTGCGATTCACGATCCGATTTAAAAGTTTATTTTGAAAAGACTCAGTTCGTTCATGATGAATCAGGCACCGCTTCTGCGTGTCGGAGCACGTGATATATTATAGGGAGTAACGATATGTTTTATGAAATGTAGTGAAGTAAAAAGTACGATTTTATGCTTTGGAATGTAGTGAAGTAAAAGTAAAAGTCACTCAAAATAAAACTACTCCAGTAAAGTACAGATACTTGAAAAATGTACTTAAGTACAGTAACGAAGTAAAGCTACTCCGTTACTGTCCACCACTGATCATAGAGCTCATTTTAGGTGCCTCAGGTGTTCAAATATATTTGTTATACATTATACAGGTTCACGTGTACTCCGTCTGCAGTGCGTATTCAGTATGTGTATGCGGTGCAGAAGCAGCAGCGAGAACGCATTATTGTAACGCGAAAGCACATTAAAATAAAATGCGAGCGCAAATCTCTCCACTCGCACGCAGATTTCCTCTGCTCTGTCACAAAACCAGACTCAGATTGCTCAAATACACACTGCTCTCGCCCGGAGAGAGAGCGCACATTTAAAACGCGTCTCCTCTTGCTCAAACTGCATCCTGTGCACTCACAACTCTCTCTATGCTCATGTGCTTGATATTAATTATTTTTGCACCTTATTATTTATAATCTTTTCTGTTCACATCTTTCACTTCTTTTACCAAGTGCAGTGTGAATGCTCTTATCTGTTAACATGGGCTTGGAAAAAATACGCATCACAGACAGTGTGTGTGAACCTGGAGTTACGTAGACCTATGCCCAGTCTGCTCTGTTTTCGCCCTCAATTCAGGCATGCAGCGGTCTGATCGGATAGCATACTGCGGGAGGTCGGGGTTGCAGAAAATCATGCTATAAAGCGATTTAGAAATCACACATGCTTAAATCATGATTTTATGATGTTTTCAACTAATTGCACAGCCCTAGTTTTTAGCCCCGCCCAAAAAATCCTGAACACAGAATTGGTGAAAAACTGTTTAACTCTCTAAATCCACTAGTCAGTATATAATTTACAGTCTTTGTAATGTGTATCAGCAATACATTTGTAATAGGGGTGCTCCGATCACGATCGGCCGATCGCCATGCGCATCTCGTCAGTAAGGCTGACGCATTATAAATGTTACAAATTAGGGGTGCTCCGATCACGATCGGCCGATCGTTAATGCGCATCACGTCAGTAAAGCCGGTTCTCTAATCAGCGGTTAATTCCATCAGGTGCGTGATTTCACATAGAGCAGATGTAACTACACAGAGCCGTTGTTAATAGAGAAGATGCGCAAATCCACTTCATTTTCAGCGTTTTTTGGCACATCTTCTCGGTTAACAATGGCTCTGTGTAGTAACAGCTACTCTATGTGAAATCACGCACCTGATGGAATTAAATAGAATAGAAAACCGGCTTTACTGACGAGATGCGCATAACGATCGACCGATCGTGATCGGAGCACCCCTAATTTGTAACATTTATAATGCGCTCATAAACAATTCTCAGAATTGGCTTTTCAGGGACTTTAAGACTGGGGTAATGGCTGTAGAAAATTCAGTTTTGCTGTCAAAGGAAAAAATAAATTTTAAGGCTGCACGATTATGACAAAAATCATAATTTTTAAATATTCCCTTGAAATTGTTATTGCGATTATTAATTATGATTATCACAATTTACACTGAATGATGTTTATACCATTGACTGATGCAACTGCATGCTGTAGTTTTATATGAAAATAAACAAGCTGAAGACGCTAACTGAAAACTTTGTGTTTTCTTTTCGGTTGTTAAGTGATGATGTAAGAAGCACTGTTTATTCATATTAATCATTTAAGCTAAATGCTTTCAAACTTACGGTATACACTACAGTTTCCGTGCTCACAGCGTCCCAAACACAAATAATTTTTATATATTTTTTTTTATATTTATATTTTCATTGTCTGCCTATCTGGGACTTCGGTATGGAGTTAAAGGTTAAGATTATAACTTTTTCGCAAGTATTCTATCACATTGTGAGTTTATATTAGCACCTTTTGTTGTTTTCTCGTGGTAACTGATAGAGCGTTTGGACACGGAAGTGCTGCTATGTGACGTCAGACTTAACAAGCGAATAGTATTAAGCCTCAAATTTCAACTATACATCAGATTGGTTTCTTCATTAAATTATAAAAAAGTAAAAATATGAATAGGATTATGATGTTATACTGAGACTAAAATTAAAATAATGGGAAAAACCCTTAAGATAACATGTAAAAAAGAAAAAAAAAATATGCATCTTAGCAACGCAGAATAACATAAGTGGACTATGAATGATTAATTACTGCTTTGAACGATTATGTAATTATGGCATCCATAATTGTAATCGTGATTAGAAATTAGATTTGATTACATTGCGGTTGCACAAGAACCTTCGCATTACAGAGATTTCACTAGGAGAAGATTTCCTAGTCAACAATAGGCAGGCAGAGAAAGTGTCAGAGGGCAGGATATCTGTAACTCTTAAAGTATTGGGAAAAGGTTTCCTGGTTGTTTTGACTGAGGGGGCGAGAGGAACAGCTGCTGTTCCAGAGTAAAAATGGACAAGGCCACTATCACACCACCTTATATGGCCGTGTTTCTCCTATCTACCCACAGAAAGAGAGAGAGAGAGAGAGAGAGAGAGAGAGAGAGAAAGAGAATGAAAGGAGGGAGGGACCTGATAAGTTCTGGAAAGAATTAAAGGGTCAAACGTTACAAGATACTTTTATATATTAATCTTCTCATTCAAGAAAGAAATATGGCATGCAACACACAGTAAAGAGGGTTTTCTTCTTAAAATCTGTCAAAACAGAAATCAAAGCTTCATTATGAAAATACAAACATTTTCTGCATGTGTGCTTGCATTTGGATTCTTATAAACCAAGTATTAGTTAACTAGTTGACTAAGTTGAATTTCCTGTTATCACTGAGAATTTCATCAGCTGCATTCCCAATTGATTTCAAACTGACCTCTCAAAACAGACTGTACACATTCCTATCAGTCAAAGTCATTACCTGAGCAACTTAGGACAAGAACTGCAAATGATTCTGGTTACTCATTTGTTTGAAGTGTAATTTGATAATTGTCCAACAAACCACTTTTACTTGTGGTGGGGTCTCTCGTAAAGTAAAAGCACAATTGTGCTGAGTAACAGAAATAAAGTGTTCCACTCCTCTGTCAATCCATCTATCCTGTAGTGGCTATTCAGTGAATTAAATGTATTGAAGATGAATTGAATGCAGCGTTCCTGCTCCTCCCTTTGGCTAATGAATGCGCACAGACACAAATTAATGTGTGCAAGTGCAGTATCCACCTGTGGAAAACAATGAATACTGTCTGTTTTAGAACAAACATAGTGGGCCGCCTATGAAGGCAGCATTTTTTTAAAAACCTTAAAATTTAAGCAAAATCAAAAAACAAGTTTTTTGTGAAGTTATTTCAAACAAAATAAGGCCAAAATGAAGTTTGTTTGTAATTCATTTTAAGAGACAATCATCCTCCCAAACTTAAGGGCTTCTAAATTGGCTGTTCTTAACAAAATTCAAAGCTTAATGGTCTCGCTGTAGTTTTCTACCAAAAAAAAAAAAAAAAAGAACAAAGAAGAACTTGTTGGTTTAAAATTAGGAAATTAAGACAGCAAATTTATTCACTCGTCTATTAATCCATTTATCCTCCAGTGATATCTAATAGTAAATTCTATCTAATAGATTTTAATTTAGTAATAATAATAATTATTATAACTAGTATTATTAATAAAACAATTGTAATTACTAATTATTACATTTATTGTTATTATCATTATGAAAGTCATGTTTATAATTATTATTATTATTATTATTATTATTATTATTATATGTTTTAGCCAAATTGTGCAACCTACAATCTAGCACAGCAAAGGGGAAATAATTTTTCCCAAAATTGTGCAGCCCTAAAAAAAAAAAAAAGATCCAGCAAAAAATGTAGAAAGTTACTGAAAGGTCAAATTGTACATTTAATTAACAGCGTGGAAGTTAAAATTTACTATTTTATCCAAAATTTGTGTTACAGGAACTCATTTGCGAGTCACTTCACAACAAATCAATATTTTTGGGGAATTCTGCCTACTATAGGTACTAGGGCTGTCAAAATTGCTCAAAAAAGACGTTCGAATATTCCCTCTAAAAAAAACACGAATATTCGAACTATTCGAACATCTGGTGGCGCATGTTGTCAATAACGCGCATTACGTCAATAAAGGGACAAAATAATACAAAGAGACATAACTACTTGTATAGGTAGTCTATTTAAGTTTAAACATAACAACGTAGCCTATTACCCACACAAAAACAAGGAAATCAATTAATGGCCAAGACTGCAGACCTCACGCTCTCTCATCCTCACGTTCTCTGCGCATAAAGGTTTAAATAAACAAACAAATTTTTCAGTGCTGATCAAGAGTTTTGTGCAAGTGATTTAAGGTCGCGAATTCTTTCCCAAATATAGCAGGCTTCATTCAGTGATTGAAACAAATATTATTAATATGAATTGAAGCTTTACAGAATATAGAACTGAGCGAGCTGTGCTGTGGTAAACATGGAACTTTTCCTTGACATGAAACGATAAATCAAACCTCGGGTCCATTGCTTGACAGAACTCCCAGAAGCCTGCCCCATCCGCGATACTGATCGGTCTCATGTCCTTACAAATTAACGAAATTAATTTATCCGTTATGGCCTCTTGTCGTGTTGCAGACAAAGCGCTTGTGGCGGGCGATGCACAGTAACGTTAAGTGACAAGACGTGACTGTTTAGCTGGAGTTCCACACATTATGCCATGCTCATTTGGGAGCACATTTTTGAGATGTGACCTCATGGTTGAATGGTATGCTAACTGTATTCTGAATAGCTTGCATACAACTTTAGCTTTCTCTGCTGCGGTCGAGTTGCTCTGCGCTTGGCTGGCATCTTCCATGAAGACGTGTCAACTTTCAGCAGTGATGCTGTGCCAGAGACAGTGCGACTCCTGTGACCTGTCCCTGAACCTCAGGCGCGCTAGCGCGCCCACTCGCAAAGCAGACAGCCACGCCTCTACTACCGCGGGCGTTTTTTCCACCTTTTTTTTTTATTCGAATATTAATTTTCACCTTCGAAATTAGTTTTTTAAAACCTATTCAAATATATATTTGAATTTAGAATATTCGTTGACAGCCCTAATAGGTACCAGTTATGAGGTTTCATTTAATTTACAATGCCTCCTTAGAAGACAAATGCCTATGTATGCTGTAGACACAAGATGCCTCACTGGTCTTGGTCTTAGAACCACTGTGTGAGGGGATGCCACACTTCAGTTTCACTGCAAAGAGATCTTGTAACTCCTAAAAAAAATTATACATTATTTATGAAAAGTGACAAGAGCTACATTAAACCATTACACAGCTGCTCATCAAAAATATGATGCTGAATTACAGCAGTCAGCAGAATCTCCGTCCCTCAGAATCAGAGAATTTGAGGTACACCACATCACTCCTTCCCTCGAAGACACCCATACACACCTGATAAATTCAGCAGTCTCCATAACTCACGTGTTTATATGTCAGCCAGAAAGATCGCTGAAGAATGTAGATCAGTGGTTTTTCCAGTTTTAAATGAACTCTACAGCATGAAGCTGGTCAGCATCGTACCAGCCTTGACAGGTTGCTAAAGAGTGTTCAACGGCATTCTCTAGCCTCCATTAGTTAGTCAGACATTTTAATTAGCCTAATTTGCTAATGCCACTAGTCCAGTTAAAACATGTCTCATTCTTCAACCACACAGAGATAGGATTTTACGAACACAGAGCACACCAATAAAGCACAATTCCAGTGGAAATTGAGACACGGACAAGGAACATTCAAAACATCTGTTCATAAATTACACTGACAACGATCAGTTTCAATCAAAATGGAAAAAAGCTTGTCAGAGTTAGTGAACTATTTCATAAACTGGTTCAGACAACAGTTTCCTCAAATATCTACAAACTATATATACATTAGTTTGTTAAAAATTATCAGTTTCCACTAGGGCTGGGATAAATGATTATTTTTTCAACGATTAATCAAACGATTATTTTTTTTCAATGCATCGATTAATCTAACGATTAATTTTTCCAGACCGATTCGATTTCGCTTATCTCCCCATTAATTGACTACTAACAATTTATACATGTTGATTTACATATCTGAATTAAAAAAAAACATGAATTCCTTAACATTGCAATTTATGTTTATTGCTCTTAAAATTACAAAATAAAAGATTGACTAAGAATGCATTACTTTGCACTTGTATAGAGATAGCATTCAATAAAACCTTGAAGCCTTGAAAACACATAGCTTACTGAACACATAGGGCCTAGCTTACTGAAAAAAAGTTCTTCTTTCAGATGAAAACAACAACAACTTGATGTTTAGCATTCAATAAAAAAGGTCACCCAAAATACTTGTTTAGACCAATTGAAAGAATACAGTAACCAATTTAAACTTGAGGGCTTTAAGCTAATACAGAGAGTGCATTTCCCAAAAAAAAAAAAAAAAAAATTAACAGTGGGAGCCAGCAGCCTGTCATGGAGAAAAAAAAAATCTCTGAATGCTCCACGTGAAACTTTGGCGTTCCGCCCTTTTTCTATCGTGTCTAATGATTTTGGTTAATATGCACGAGGGAGAGAGAGAGAGAGAGAGCGCAAGACAGCGCTCGTGTAGTTTGAAGACTGTGAGTGCGCGAGCGCACGTGAAACTTTGGTGTTTCGCCCTTTTTCTATCGTGTTTAATGATTTTGATTGATATGCACAAGGGAGAGAGAGAGCAAGAAGCGCTCGTGTTGTTTGAAGACTGTGAGTGTGCACGCGCAGCCGGGGCTCTCTCTCGTACTTACCCTGACAGGCTCAGCAGTCATTCTATTCTACATCACTACCGATCAAATAAGGATTTGACAGCCGCCAAAAAAAAGATCAATGAGAAATAAAAACAGGTCGATGAATCGATGCGCATATTTTGCGTCGACGTCATCGATGACCTCGACGCGTTGTCCCAGCCCTAGTTTCCACATAAATATTAAGCAGCACAACTGTTTCCAACATTGATAATAATTAAGAAATGTTTCTTGACCACAAAATTGGTGTATTATAATGATGGATAATGTGACACTGAAGACTGGAGTAATGCTGCTTAAAATTACAATTCAAAATATAAATATTTACTTTGTTATATTAATTGTAATAATTCATAATATATTACTATCTTTTTATCAAATAAATGCAATATATAATGAGGGTTTTCCTTCAACACGACTAGACAGAGGTCTTCAAAACACACATCTCCTAAAGATGACACATCTCACGTCCACCATGGCAATCAGATAAAACTTAATGACAACACACAACATGGGTGTGGAACTTCTCTTCAGCACAATAGCATATCATAAAACAACATAAACACCGCTGCTGTCCGGATGGACATTAGACTGGACTACAGTGTACATACTGCTCACCTGCCGTCTGCTTACAAAGCTCTGTAATAAATACATCTTGCTGAGAAGCTCCATTTGCCCTCTAATCACTTCTGAAGCCACAGTTGGGCAGTTTTCAATGTGGTTGATGCATTCTGGTATTTTACACCAAGAGGTTTGGTATAAAGAAACCACATTGGCCGAACCTTTTATTTCAGTCACAATTTCTGTTCTAGGAAAGAGGTGTTCAGGGAGAACCTTTTGACAACCTAATATTTTCTCAGAAACCATATTTCAGAAACACAGAACAAGTTATTTCATTAAAAGATTAGTTCACCCAAAAATTTAAATTCTGTCTTCATTTACTCACCATCATGTTCCAAACCAATAACACTTGCATTAAAATACATTATATACATTAAATACATTATAACATCTATTTAATTTAATAGTTTGCATTTTAATTATTTACGACAAGATATGTATTACAATGCACATTATGAATACTTATAATGCATTATTCCCTTTAAAAACTCTTTATAATGCTTTCTTTATAACGCTATGAAAAAGCTTTAAGTAAAGGTGAATTTCTCCAGACCAGTCTAAATAAAAAAAACAAATACTATGACAGTGAAGTTTCAAAAAGCACACATGAGCATCACAAAAATTTATGAAAGTTTTTCTATATGAGTGGATGATATTTAAACTGATATCTTTGATATCACGTTGTTATTCACTGATAATATCCAACCTTGAGTCAGTGAGTCTAACTCTAAAAGTGAATCAAATGTTTCAGCCTAGGACTGTGAATAGGGTTGGGTACCAAAACCCAGTGCCATGGCACCGGTACCTATGGAACTGGTATGCACCGAACTGAATCAAAACGTAGCCATAAACTGTACACAAATTTGCGATCGCCTCAGAGTCAGTCCCCTTAAATGTCATATGAAAACGGCTGCAGACCTGTCTTCTCACCATCTTTCAGCGTGCTCTTCAATCCGCTGACCACGGCGGAGCAGCGAGAGTGGACTCAAACAGAAACAGAGGACACATGGTGTGTGTTTATCGATGATGTGTTAGAATATCTGTATCTATGCAGTTTGTTGTCATAAATAGTTTGCCAAAGGTAACGGGGGAGCAATTGGTTTCTCATCTACTGTAAAGTTTTCTCTCCGTTCACCCCTCATCACACCACAGCTGTTTCCTCCAGCGACAATCAAGCCCTTAACACGTATGTACGCATACTTTAATTACACTTATTTAAATAAACTTAATTTAATTATACGTACTCTATACATACAGTACTGTGCAAAGTCTTCGGCACATTAGTATTTTCACCCCAAAGAATGGTGTTCGGCCAGTTATTTATATCTTTTGCTGTAGTGTGTCACTAGAAAATATTAGTTTACATTTCCAAACATTCATTTTGTCATTAATTTTAATAATCATCTAGTGATATTTTTGAATGCACAAACAGATCTCTGTCTGGAGCTCTGGCTGTTGTCAGACTGCTTGTGCATTCAAAAATATCACTAGATGATTATTAAAATTAACTGGCTTTAAACCCTTTTTTTGGGGTGAAAATACTAAAGTGCCCAAGACGTTTGCATAGTACTGTACTTTACAAACAACATTGTTGCTACTTTATAAAGAATGACCATACAGTCATTCACAGAACTGATTATCGGTTCTGGTACCATTTTAAAAGTATCAAAATGGCACCGGTATCGTGAAAAAACCAAACGATACCCAAACCTAACTGGATAAATTTACTTGAAAAGATTTAGCACAAAAGAAGTTTGTTAACCATTTTTTTTTTTTTTTTTTTTACAATATTACGTTAAATTCTCTTGTAAACTAGCGAGATTTCATTGTTTTTTTTTTTCATTGAAAAGAGTGAACAGGATTTCAAAAGTATATTTTTGGGTTTTTCACAGATAAAAATATGTTTGGAGCAACATGAGGCTGTGTAAATGGTGACAGATTTAGATTTTTGTGCACTATCATTTAAATGTAAAATTACACCAAAAGTTAATGTATGTAAATATCAGGTGTCAGAGAAACCTGATCATTCTTGAGAAAAGTTTCAGGTCTAAAAAGAGAAAGTTGTAATTTGTCCTTCTTCTGGAGACATTATAATCCGCCTGCAGCCACCCACACACACACACACACACACACACAACAGAAGCACAACTTCTTGGATTCTCCAGCAAAACAGTAGCTTATGCTAACGGTGTTGACATACACAATACAATATCCAGCTCCACCAGTACAAGACACAGGATGTGTACGAGTATATGGCGAGGTCTCATCAGCACAGAATCTAATGAAATTCCATATCTATTATCCAACATACAGTGAAGAGCACAGGACAGGTATGAATGTTAGCAGCATGAAATCACATCTACTCTCCCACTGCAAAACAGATCCTCTCCTGATGAGATTAAACCTGCTGCAGACTGATAAGATCCAACAATAACAACAAACAATAACAGTAACAAAAACAGTATCAGGATCCAGCTGGAATCCTGCTTATCCCAGATGTTCCTGGATAAACCTTACAAACACAGCAGCTTTCAAAGGAGTCTGTGTGTGCTCATGTTATTGCTTCAATGTGGAAGACGTGCCAGTTGTAACGCTACAGTAAGATAAAGGAGCTGAGACACCAGCACACAGATACAGTTAGGGCTGGGTATCGTTCAAAAATTTCTACATCGATTAGGGTTGGGAATCGAAAATTGATTCAGATTCCAGAATCGGATACTTAAGGTCAGGAAACGGATACGTGCTGTCAATTTAAAATTTTGTATTCTGCCTGTTGAGTCTTATTTCATCTGTGAGGACCAGACCTAGCGATCCGCCAGGATCTTCCTCACTAATCTAAGTGCTCCAAAGTTTGGCTTCATTTGCGATCAGAAGTCAAAAAAGTTATAATTTCTTTGATAGCTAAACATGCTTTTATCACGCTATAATCACGATATTGACATTTATAGGGGTGTGACGATAACCGCATCACCGCATTAATGAGATGCCTACCGCGGTGTGAGGTCATCACCGCACTTTTTTTTTCTTTTTTGCTGAAAGTTACAGGACTGCATATGATGTGTGATTTGAACTATAAACACATTCATCTTTGCTTATAATTAACTTTTTCCACGAGTCCTATGTTCAAGGGCTTTTGGGGAAAAAGACCACATCCTGAGCAAGGGAGGGACAGTCCATTAAACATATGGGGGATTTTTTTTTTGTGTGTCTGATTTTTAATTAACTGCTAGCCATGTTTCAGTACTTGTAATGTTTACAGATAATGTTAAATTAAATACACACAAACACGGGCATAAAACACATTAGCGTAACTTAAACCATTGGAGTTAGTTAGATTTTAATTGCATATAAGCCTACCCGTAGCTATCACTTCATATGGTATAGGCAATAACCGTTGACAGCGCTATAAAGAATATAGTGCACCTGCAACACAGCGACTATTGGCAAATGCCTCATTCATTGACCCAAGATACAAGGACATCAACCCACGATATCACGTTAAAGAAGCGCTCCTGGAGGAGATGCTGGCAATGCCCGAAGAGCGGCGTGATATCGGGGATGGAGAAGCTGCAATGAGTGCCGCTGCGGCTGGAGAGGGAGAAGGAGAAAGTGCGCCATCTTCTCCTCCAAAAAAAAAAAAAAAAAGAATCTTGCGGACCTGCTTGGAATGAGAAGAGCACAATCCTCCATTCCGGTTCCAAAAGTAATCCGTGCAGACACTGAAGTCACAAGGTATTTGCAGGAGGAAGCCCTCGATCTGCACTCTGATCCACTTGCCTGGTGGCGGGATAATCAGGCTCGATTCCCACGTTTGTCAAAAGTGGCAAGAAAATATATGTCGCTACGAGCGCTTCATCGGAGCGTGTATTCAGTGCGGCTGGCAACATCGTCAACCCGTTAAGAACCTCGCTGAAACCTGACAAGGTTAACATGTTGGTTTTCCTGTCACGCAACATGAAGACGGAAAAATAAAAGCAGCAGCACGATTCACTTAAGCGGCCCAACAGACAAACACTTGTTCACTTTATGTTTTGTTATTTTGCACTTTAAAAAAGGTTGTTCATGTTTAGCCTATAGTTAACCATTAAAGGGACAATAAGTAACTTTTTAGGTATTTTATTATCTAAAATCAATATTTTTATTCATAAATATGCCCTCAATGGTGTACAAATACCTATGCCAATGTTTAAACTAATCCTTGTAAATGAAGAATTTATTATCTTTATATACATGGGACGGGTAGGTCGACAGAGGCTTCCATGTAGTTCCGCCATCTTGCAAAACTATAATAGCAGAGAGGGACAAAAAGTACTAAGCCAACGCATTTCCACAGCGCGTTTTCAGTCAGAGCCAGAAACGCAGGTGCAGAGCAGTGAGAGGCGCTTGAAACTGCACCGGCAAGTTTAAAAGTCTGGATTGCATTCTTATTATGGACCATACATATGCCGGGCCACAGGAGAAGAAAACATCGTCACCAAAACAGTCAAAAATAGAACGTAAAAGGAAACGTGACTTTAGATTACAGAAAACAAGAGTTAATGTCGGGGAAGCTTTTTCTAGGTGGAAAGAGCTAATGCTTGATAAAGATTTCAAAAGAGACGCTGAAGTGGCCAGTTTTCTTCTCGACAGGTAAGTCAGTGTTACAATCTATATTATAATATTTTTTTTATATCTAACAATGCATATAATTCAGAAAATATAACGAATAAATTAGACATAACTACTAATTACAATATTTCATGTTTTCCACAGTCAGTAATTCATACTGTAACATTCGTTTGTTTATGGTCATGTTGCAGTTTGTTTGAAATAACACACCTGTTCACCTGAAGGAAAACTCGACGAAGTGCTATTAGAAGACATCCTGTCAAAGCTTTTTTGTACATATCGCCTACCGTAGATGCAACGCGCATTTGAAAAAGCGAGGCGCTGGGGAGCAAAATTAGTTTGAATGCAAAATACAATTTCACCACTAGATGGGAGTAATTCCTACTTAGTGTCCCTTTAATATTTAATATAAATCTTAATTTGTTTATTAGTTTATAACAGAATACTGCTTTGTAATTATTAAGAAGAAAGTTTAATTTTAGCCTAATCATTAGTTAATTATTAATATTTACCATTTAGTATAACTGTTACTGTTATTTGTTTATTTGTTAATAAAGAATACTGCGTTATAATTATTAATTTCCATTGTAAGCATATCCATCACAAGCTGCATGCGTTCCTCAGTGTGTGATGCAGCCGCCTGGGGATTTTGTGTGTGTGTGTGTGGGGGGGGGGGGGTTTCCGGTTAACCGCCAAATCGCGATTCTTGTTGCTTCATCACCGCGGTAAGAAAAAATCCCATACCGTCACAGCCCTAGACATTTAGTTTAAAAAAGTTGTCATAATACAGTATTACAGGTTTAATAACTTTTTTCTTATAACAAAAATAACTATTCAATAAAGCAATACAGAAAAAATACGTATAGTTAAAAGTTTTTCACAGATTAAAGTGCAAAAGAACTATAAGGACCAATAGGTATCACTTTACAATAAGATCTCAATAGTAAACCTTAGTTAATTCATTAACATTCACAATGAGAAAGTAACATTTGCTACAGAAGTTATTAATCTTTGTAAAAAAATAAAATAAAATCTTAGTTCATGCTAGTTCATTAAATTACACAGTTGCAACTTTAGATTTTAACGATTTATTATATATTAGAATACCTAAGATGAATGTTTGATGAGATAAACCAATAAATGTTCAGAAGAATTTTCCATTGGCAGTTTGTTAACTAATGAATTAAGTAATGAAGCCCTAATGTAAAATGTGAATGAACAATAAAGAAACAAAACACTTTCAAACAATATCTAGGGCATGTTGTAGTCCAGATTAAAATGTAAAAAAAAAAAAATGTTTGAAATTAAATAGCCCATTTAGTCTAAATATTTAAGTATTTGGTGCTATGATGAAAAACACAGCAAATCCACAAATCTTAATGGCTATTTAAATACGTTCTAGAAAGTACCAGCTGCTTTATTAAGTAGTAGCATGCTTGTTTACATCAGTACGCACACATGGCTTTCAAGCAGTATACAGCGGGGTTGTGCAATTTTACCAGTTGAAGGGAAAAATATTTTTAAAAATGCATTCCAAATTCTGAATAATTTGTAACATATAAATTATTCACGGTATTTAGAAGTGCCCACGATATCAATATCGTGCACATTCATCACCGTGATATATCTCATTAACGAATACCGGCACATGTCTATTGCAAATACAGACTTTCAAATCAACACTTTCAAATTGCTCTTGCAATTGTCAAATACTAATAGATCTGCACCACGCGTCTAGTCAAAAACAAAGGCTAGTGGCTGCAGGCTTATTGGCTTACTCACACTGATGAGATTAACCCCTTAAGTATCGAAATTTGGTACCGAACGACGCAACGTTTTCTAAAACTTGATGGCATTGAGGCAATTCGGTCAGTTATCAAAGTCAATACAGAGACACTATATACAGTTACAGTAACAGTGAGGATTCAGACACTCAGAGATGTCTTAATGTTTCAAATGTCTGGTCTTCTGTAAAATCATTTTTATAAAATAAGAATCTTATATTTAACAAAGCTGAATTTATTTGATAAAATACAGTAAAAACAAAACATTCTCTTAAATAGTATTATAATTTTTTACTATTTTAATAAATTAAAAAATTTACCTATGATGCAAAGCAAACTGACCTTTCTATTTTTTGATGAATAGAAAGTGCAAAAGAACAGCATGTCATATAAAAGTATTAATGTTTCCAAAAAAACACTCCTTTGACCTCCAAACCCTTTTCTATTTTCTTTTTGAAATTCAACAAAATATGTTTTTGTTTTTTGAAAGGGAAGTCATGGGTGTTTCTTCAACTATGGCACTTTGGGTCCTGTGAACACATAAAAACTCTGATGTATTGTGTTTAATAGCATTGTGTGGTGGTAAATCCACGTTCATTTTCAGCGTTTATTTGCGCATCTTCTCAGTTAACAATGGCTCTGTGTAGTAACAGCTGCTCTATGTGAAATCACGCACCTGATGGAATTAACCGCTCATTAGAGAACCAGCTTTACTGATGAGATGCGCATTAACGATAACGATACATTTGGGGGGGGTACACTTAGTTTCGTTCAAAGAAAGGTTAAAAGTCTGAGATAAAAAAATATACAAATGGTTTAAAGGGATTTAAAATGCTTAAAACAAACATCATGAAGGCAAGGTAAAAAAAAAAGTTTTAACATGAAAAAGTAGCTTGTTTGCAAGCTGCAAAACACAGGTCTAATGTGCATGTGCGAAACAAGAATGGAATTTGAACACTGTGGTCAGCATCTCTTACCCACTGCAACCGTAAAAACACACACAAACCATACAAGCAAACGTTATCCACACACCTCAAGGGAAGAAGGGAACAGAGATAAGGCCCATCAACATTCCAGGCTACAGCGTGACCACCAGTTTATCTTAGCCAGACCTATTCAGGGTTGCAAACTAAGTGTCTAAAAAACACCCCGCAACTGAAACATTCCACTTTAACCAAATCCAGAGCAACACAAGACCTGATTTTCCGGGAATAAATAATTGCAGTCTGGTTTTTTACGGTTAGCTGTGGATTGTGCGTGCTACAATTATCTGTGTAAGCACCACCTTTCTGACAGCCACTAAATAAATGACAGAGTAGTTATTCATTAACCTTACCTCCTGAGCCTGACCTTTGCCCTTTCTCTCAGACCACACTGCCACCTGGAGCAACTTAAACTGTACAATGCAACCAGCTAAATGTTCTTCCATCATGTGGATAATGAAAGATCATTTGTTGAAAGATTCAAAGTTTTGGTTTTGGTGAGTGTCAGTTCATCTTAGAGGAAGTGTAAAACACCCAAGTTTAATTGCTGTCCTCTAAATTTAGCAGGAATATTACATCATCAGTATTACATCATCTTCAGGTGAAGTGGAGAAATCCACTCTCTGGAATGTCGGCATGGTTGCCATTTCTGAATTTTCAGTTCAACAGGTCACATCTGGATTAGAACACTGTCACAG
Source organism: Carassius auratus (assembly GCF_003368295.1). Lineage (NCBI taxonomy): Eukaryota > Metazoa > Chordata > Actinopteri > Cypriniformes > Cyprinidae > Carassius > Carassius auratus. Next base: position 8,397,817 of record NC_039280.1, read on the forward strand.
AATCCTCAGTAAGTGCATTTATATGCATGTTACAAGTTTAATTTATGTCAGATTAAAACAATTTTGCATACAATTTTCAAAATGCAGGTTATTGAAATTGTGAGCGATTTTTTTCCATCATAAAATTGTTTTACTGAAAATAGATAAAATCTTCTAGTGAAACAATATACTTCTCTCTGGACTTCTTCAATTATTTTGTCCTCGTAAACCCCAGTCCCTTTCCTACAACTGACTACAAGCTTGCATTCAGATCTGCTGCCATCCAATCAACAACCAACAGATTAAACAATTGACTACATTTATTTCCTTTTAAATATTCTGCTACATTCAAATGTATTTGACAATACAAAGAATGTTCCGTCGCTATTTTTGTAACTTGACAACTTTAAAGGTGCCATATGCAGAAATTGAGGTAAAAATATTCATAACATGACCTACACGCATCAAAAGAATGAGAAGAAATAAGGGCGATGATGTCATTAAAAAAATGTCAAGTTATAGTGCTGCAGAGATATCAACCTTAATTAGCATTAGCATTACTAGCCCCGGCCCGACAGGTGTCGTAATACCAGTTTCGACCATGGGAGGCGGTATGCGGGCAACATAACCAACCTGCAATACACGAATAACTCGCACGGCTTGTGGGCGTGTACTTGAACCTGATGTCAATCGTGTGGAAAGTACAGCCCAGTACTACTTCATTTCAGTTCAGGGAAGAAAGAGAAATGATGTCTCAAGCCCTTGGCAAGAGACCCCTACCACCACCACCTGCTACAGGGAAACAACCGCGCTCGGAATCACAAATCAAATCCGATAAGAAAAGGAGCCGACCCAGAGTAAACATCGGCACTGTTTTCAATCGCTGGAGACAACTGATGGACCATAAAGAAATGAGGCTCGACTCCGAACTTGCTGTTATGCTGTTAGTATTTCGCTAGAAGTTTGTTTTATATGTTTGTGTATTTGTTTTCAGGAAGTTATAACACAGCAATGTATCGAAGGCTGTGATAAACGTGCTAATGTTAGCGATGGCTAACCGTAGCTGCATTTGATAATTAGCTAGCTATAACTTAACGTTACCCATTTTATTATATCATAACTAACCTGCTCTGTCTAGTATGTTGGTCTCCGTGTCCTGTTTGCTTCGTGGTTTTTCTGTTCGTGAAAAATTGATGTGTGGCGTGAAAGCGTGTGAAAAGAGTCAAAAACGCTGAATGCTTGAGAGTTGGCACATTATTTCCCAAGAAGAATAAAGGACAGGTTGATTATTGCTGTTTAGCGTTTGTATTAATCTATGATGTGTCCCTGTTTGCGTACAGGGACATAAAAAATAAATTAAAAGTGATATGTGGACCAAGGTGTCTGAGATCGTTCATTTTAAGTAAAGGATCCTAATATTTCGTCCACAACAATATTTAATGAGGTTAACTTATTACTCCTTGTGGTTAGTCTGCACGAGATCAACAAGCTTGTTTGCTTTGCGGCCGCTTTAAATACAAAATAAGCATTCGATCTACGTTACAGTGTCTGAGCGCTCACAAATCTTTCTGCAGCGTCGTGAGCAGAGCGGCAAGAGCGATTTTTGATGCTCTAGAAGCCAGCGGTGTGAACGCACAGTTAGGCTTCGGCTATGGCTGTAGTGTTGTTGTGAAAGTAGGGGCGGAGCATAGAGACTATGCCGTTTCTCGTTTGTTACTCTAGAGTAGACCAATTCACTACTGCCCCCATCTGTTATGGAATGTGGAGTATGACTTGATTTTTTTTGCCAAACATTACAGATGGCACCTTTAAATGTCACCTAAACACTTAAGTCTAAACTGAATTCATTCAGTCTGTTTTTTACATGCACAACATGTATTTAATCTTTTTAAATATTTCATTATGCACTGTTTTAAAAACACTTAAAGTGTATCTCCATTAGAACTCTGCATGTAAATAGTGGACGAACGTGTCACAACAGAAAAACTTTTATTTTGAAAGCACTGACAATCTATCCCCTAAATCCTTTATTTAAGGGAAATATGATTCCTAATGTGCCCAGATTTTTTTTTCATTGTTTTTAACCATTTCCTTTTTTTTGTGTGCAAAATACTATAAGATTCATTTTAATACTACATTTTGCTTACAATTTTTATGCATATGTTATTTACTACCTTTTAATATAATACTACCTTTTAATATATACACACACACACACACACATTTACACAAAGGTAAAAATACAGTTTCTGACATTAAGTTGATTCAATAACTGTTGGAACCTTATTTGTGCTTGTAGTGCAGGATTAAAAATGGTCACAATAAGACAATGTAGTAATCAGAGTGAAAAATAAGGCTTACATTAGACCGTAAATATGGAATGCCTTTGGAAACATACCTGGAAAATTCAAAAAGATTCCTGATGAATTCACTTGGCATCACTCTTCCAAACACACACATACTGGCTAAAGCGGGTATAATCTCAGGCTCAAATACTTGATTTAAAGACTTGAAATCAATCGCATTATGGTGGATAACTGTCAATAATCAGCTTGAGCTATAATTAATGACAAGTTAAAGAATTACGAGGCGGGTGAAAGCAAAGAGTAAGAGAGAATATTTGTATTTTCGGGGGTAAGAAGTGTTTGCTTTCCCAACTTCTTGTTGGAAGAATATTGCAACCAAATGGAAATATCTGTGATGTGTTTTCTAGAATCATCTCGTTACAGCTAAACACTCTCACACAGAGCTATCTCCTGCCCTGAGCTAAACCAGAGAGGGACTTGAGCTAAAAATGGCAGAGAAAAAGACAGAAAGAGAGAAAGAGACTGAAGCCTGTTCACTCCCACTCACCGCTTCCCACTTCTCCTCTGCTCATCTCCTCCTCAGGAAACACACACATTCTTCAGCTGTGGAGAAAGTCTGTCTCCAGCACTCTTATAATGGACAACACACACACACCTCCTTGATTAACATACACACACCGATTCTCTAAGAAAGAATGATCCACATCTTTCTCTCAGAAACCTGCTCACAGCTTAGACCAAACTCTGGCCCAGAGTCAAATCATGCTTCATCAAGAGTCTTTGGAGAATTGTTTAGTTTTGGACCAGATTAACTTTAATCAGCCAGACAGATCTGATATTATACATGAAGTTTATGCATGCAGGAACATTCAGTACCAAAAGAACTGCCTCCTTGACTGCCACAAATGAATCACTTCTCTTACTATGAGCAGTAAGTTTCACAACTACTTCATGTATCTGTGATGAAGTCCAAACACATATGTAAAACTAACACAATTATTCTGATAAAAAATACTTTCTTTAAGACATGCAAATAGTTTTTTTATCTTATCCAAAATCATAAGTAATCCATTAATAGGCTGGTTTCCCTGAACAGAGAACACTATTGTTCTGTCAAATCATGACTGTTAGTTTATGTATCACAACCAGCCCAACACAACAACACTGATTTAACCAATAGCAAGAGTTTGGGGCAGGACTAAATGTCATACTAACCAAAGGTTTATAGGGGAGGGTTTGTCATTTTTTTATTTTAATTTTTTCTGTTTAATGTTATTATTGTTGCAAAATTAAACAATTAAGCATTAACTATCAAATTTAGGACTTGACTAGTGGTAAAACTATTGGAATCTGCCAATAATCAGTATTTGTCAATAATGTACAGTTTCTTTTCAATTGACATGTTTGCTGCATTTATTTCATCAAAAATATAGTAAAACAGAAATATTATTTTACATATTAATTGAATGTTTTCTATTTTAACATTTTAAATGTCATTTATTCCTGTGATGGCTAATATGAATTATCATTAGCCATCTTTCTAACAATATACACTACAGTTCACAAGTTTATGGTCAGTAAATTTTTATTTATCAAAATTTTCATTCAGCAATTTTTTTTTATTCAGTTAAATTGTTAAGACGTGATAGCAAAGATTTATACTGTTAGAAAAAATATATATTTTGAATAAATGCTGTTCTCTTAAACTTTTTATTCATCAAAGAATCTATCACAATTTCCAAAAAAATACAAAATAAAATGGCAGAACAACTGTTGCCAACATAGATAATTCTAATAATAAATCAGCATATTAGAATGATTTCTTAAGCATCATGTGACACTTTATACTGGAGTAATGGCTAATGGAAATTCAGCTTTGCATGACAGAAATAAATTATATTTGAAAGGATATTAAAAAAGAAACCATTATTTTATATTGTAGTAACAGTTTGCACAATTACTGTTTTTTTTCTGTATTTTTGATCAAATAAATGTAGCCTTGATGAGCATAAGACACTTCTTTAAAAAGCTTTACAAATCTTACTAATCCCAAACTTTGGACCGGCAATGTATAATGGTGCTGTCAAACGATTAATAAAAATAAAAGGTTTTGTTTACATAACATATACTGTGTATATTTATCATGTACATATAAAAACACACACGCATGTATACATTTAAGAAAAATATGTTACATTTAGATGTATTTATATTTATATATGATATAATTTATATGAATATATACACGTGTGTGTCATATATATATATATATATATATATATATATATATATATATATATATATATATATATATATATATATATATCATAAACACATATATTATGTAAACAAAAACTTTTATTTTGGATATGATTAATCGTTTGACAGCAATAATATTAAATTGATCCCAAACTTTTAAACAGTAGTGTAAATATTGCATACAAAATTTTTCCATTTTAGCTCAATTACATTTCGATTGCTTATTTAAATTACGCTAGATCACCAATATATTGGCTATTCTGCTCTCAAAGTGTTTAAGTGATTGAAAAAAAAAACATATCAGTCGAGCATTACAATTAATTTATCTTGCTTTTAAGTCATTTATAAGTCACAGTCTTCTAAAAGAAACCTTTTAATTAATTTTAATTCAGTATATATAGTTTATTAATTTGTTCTGTTTGATGGTGTCCCCAAAAGGTTTTCTCAGATTTATCTCACTTCTGGCATTCTGCCCATCTTCTGTATTTGCGACAGCTGTGTCAGAAATAAACCAATTGACAAGCTCTCGAGATATTATCACTTGGCACCAACTGAGCCGCACGTGTGACCACAAACACGTAGGGACACTAAACCTTCAACGATACGTTTTCAAATAAATGAAGTGCACTTCGAAAAGATTAGAATAATCTGTGAAGATTTCTGCTTTCAGAAATGTGTGTCCAGTACCTTCACCTGCAGGCCAGTTAATAGTAGTCTACTTCCAGAACCAAACAAGCCATCGACCGCAGGAAGGGGAAAATCACGAAATTGTCATGTTGTAGGCCAATAATATTACTATATTTGGAGCGAGGCAACAGCTGAACTCAGAACTTGACGCATCATAGTTATTCAAATATGGCAAGTGTACGTGAGACATACCCTAACATACGTGGAGACTGGGACTTGCGGTTTGCCACAAGTTATTGACAAGGAAAGTAGGAAGTGAGACGATGTTTAAGTACAAATACCGAGGATATTAAAGGATACACCAACGTGCACACGGAGCTTCCTCGCAGTTGGTGTTTCTGCAATGCAACATGAACATCGCGTTTAGGTTGTTGCTATTTCTTTCATTTCCCCCCTCAGTGTCACTAGGCAACAGATCTTCGAGGCGCATTAAACATTCATGAAAAAGGACGGTGAACTTACCAGCAAACTTTCCACGTTGATCGCAGACCGCGGCTCTTTGAGCATGGCTTCCAGTTGTCTCAGCCGGTTTTCCATCCTTCTCTCCGCTCCTAGCGACATTTTTGCTTTGTCCTGGCGCCAGTCTGAGCAATGATGAGCGATCTGCCCAACTTTTCTGGTTCACATTAAAGATACAAGATCTTCTTTCAAGTTGTCGAGCAGCGGGCCTAGACAGCCTCCGACTCGCCTCCCTCCAAAAAGTACCCCGGGCTTGTCCAGAATAAAGCGGAAGAAAAAAAATAATCCAATGGGAACGATTGAGGTTTTCCAAACTTTCCCCTCAAAACAATCTATGAAGTGGTTACTTTAAATAAATGAGCGGAATCAAACTTCCCATCCTTTAATGCGAGCGTGCCATCAACGGCGCGATAAACTTTTAATTTTGAGAGGATTGAGCAGCAGGGCGTTTTCTGGGCGCCCCTCTCCTCTGCTCCCTCCCCTCGTCTCCTCTCCTGACTTCAAATCTTCCCCAGTTCATAAACAACTCCGCTGTTGTTCAAAGGCGATCATCTGTTGGAGTCGACCAGACCACAAACTCCAACGCATTCCTACAACACACTGACTGCGACGTAAAACGGAACCGGTGCGTTTTATTAATAATTCCATATAAAGTGAATTATTTTAAGTTACTCGCAAGCGCTTTCCTAAAGTGTCTCGGCATGTCGTTAGTGGATTAGGTCGCTCGCGCCAGTTCCGCGGATCGGTTCTTCGGTATTCCAGCAGGTAGCTCGAGCCTCGAGTTCGTTTCTCTGACATCAACTAGTGATGTCCGATGCGTGAGCGAATCGTTCTTTTGATTCGGAACTTTTTTAATGAATCAGTTTATCCAACTCACAAAAATGGTCCAAACGATCCGCTTGAGCGGTTCTCGGTTTAGCAACTAATACATTGAATTAAGTTCTAATTACTAAATTTAAATGAAATTAAATTGCAATAAACGTGCCTGAATATGGCTTATATGAAGGTTTTACATTAGGCAATAAGCCATGCTAGGATATCAAGAATCACGTGATGACGCAAAATAATTGTAGGATCGTTTCTATGGATCGTTTATGTAAACGACTCTTTGAAATGAGATGGCCAAAAGAACCGATTCGCTCAAATGAATCCATCACTAACGTCGACAACAACAGTCGTCTTTACCCATAAGCCTCTCTTCTTTCTGTCTCGCCCACGAACGGCGGCTCTCGGGATACTGTAAATATTCTCCAGTGGATAGCATTCTCACACCCACCATATATCACAGAAGAATCACAGAACATCACTCGGCTTTTAGTTTAATTCGTTTACTTCACATCGTTTCTAAACACGATGTTCAGGAGTAATAAAGGTTGTGCTGTAATGTGTGAAATAAATTATCAAATTATCGCATTTAATCATGTTGCTGCAGAGAGGTGTATATTGTAAATTGTCTTTTTATTTGTTTATTTATGAAGAGAATCAAATAAAGAATTGCATGTAGCTATATGAAGTTTTCAAATTAAATGAAATGCAATTGGTCCTCATAAATGGCCTATTGGTTCATTCATAAAATTCAGAGTCCTTTATGAATTTATTCTCAAACCAATTTCACTAAAGCAACAAAACCTAGAGTTTTGAAATGAGTGTAACAGCGACCTCCTGTCGGTGTAACTCCGTTATGAAGTACACTTATTGATATTGTTAAGAAGGCAAATTCTTCCACTAGAGGGCGCGTTTTATCTCTAATGGGACACACATGAGAAACAACCCGGCTGTAGTAATATTACCTTAAATATATTTGGTATCACAAGCCAGATTAAACCGACTCCCCATTTTATGCATTCCTACCCTTCCTCAAGTTTCAAATCAATCATAATTATTACACATAAAATTACTGGGAAAATAAAAAGTTCAAGCCTTTTGGAGCTGCAGTGATCTGGCCTGTCAAAAACATTTCATCCCTCTTTCTCTCAAAGAGTACAAAGAAAAAACATTTGTGAATGTATTTCAAAATCTGTGGCCAAAAAGAAGGCACACAGTGTAGCCGCTTAAAAGGAGAACAACTTTATTGGAATATAATTCGGCAAGATCAGATTTATATTTTTCAACATAACAAATGTAGAAGGTCTTGGCAAAATATTCCAGTTCTAATCCTCTAATGTTCCATGGATAAAATGTCTAAATTGGCTAGGACTGTTTGTAAACTGAACTGTGAAGAATTACCTGACACATCTAATTCCTCTTTTCTCTTGAGATGCAAACCAATCTAACCCTTTCAAGTACAGAAAAATAAATCTCTCTGATCTAGGAGTTTTAATCCAGTTCTGTAACTAATTAGCATTTATACACTGAGTAACAGTGTTTATCTAAAAAATGAATATGCAAATAGTATATTCTAAAATCAGGATCATCTTTTTAATGCCTTTATCAACATATTACAGTACTCTGAGGGATGCATATTAATGTCAACAGAAAATCTATAAAAACAAGCTCTCAACACACGAACAAACAACAAACACACCCATACATACACAGGTTGGCAGCTGGTATTTAGGCTGTCGAGAGAAAAAAAAATTTTTTATAAAACAAACAGCCAACCACTGAACAACCTTGAGATTGTCTATAAGTAAAGGCATGACAAACAGAACGACCCAAGGGAAGGTCTCTAGAGAATCTCTGCTAGAAGGTTTTGCTTTGCCTGGTAAACCTCAGCAGGGTAGCATCTCTGGATTCCTTTTGGTCTTGCGGTGGTTTTCTGTCAGGATTAGCAGATTGTCCAGGTAAATCAGCTCTTTGCCCAGCTCAGTGTACAAGCCGCTGCCAAACATTTGGTTTCTGGTGTTTGGGACTCTGTCTGAGTATAAAGACACCGAGCTGGAGAGAGGAGTTTCTGTATGTGGATGACCCTGTGAGAGTGACAAGGAAAATACAACTAAATTTAAATACAGGCTTAATAATGCAGCTTGAGGTACTCCATCTGATCAACTGATCATGAGAATATTCACCTAGAATAAAGATGAATGATAGTTTTAATGAAATAATTTTGATAATAATAAACGCTTCGTAATGCACCTTGAGCATGGATTATATAAATATGTGACCCTAGACCACAAAACCAGTCATAAGTAGCACGGGGATAGCAACAGACAACAATACATTGTATGCATCTTTTATGCAAAAAATCATTAGGATATTAAGTAAAGATTGTGTTCCATGAAGATATTCAGTACATTTCCATGAGTATAATTATCAAAACTTAATTTTTTATTAGTAATATGCATTGCTAAGAACTTTATTTGGACCACTTTAAAGGTGATTTTCTCAATATTTTTTTAATGAGTTCCTCAGATTCCAGATTTTAAATAATTATATTTGTCTAAATATTGGCTTATCCTAACAAACCATACCTCAATGGAAAGCTTATTTATTCAGCTTTCAGATGACATATAAATCTCAATTTCAGAAAAATGGATCCTTATGAATGGTTTTGTGGTCCAAGGTCACATATCAATCATTATCATTATTATTACTGTAGTAGTAGAAATAACATCATGTGAATATGGGGGTGGTGTTGGTGCAGTGGATAAGCCACATGCCTTTGGTGTGAGAAACCCGGGTTCAAATCCACTGTGAGACACCAATGTGTCCCTGAGCAAGACACTTAACCCCTAGTCAGAGGCATGTGATCTCTGACATATATAGCAATTGTAAGTTGCTTTGCGTCAGCTAAATGAATAAATATAAATATATTAAATCTGGCCCGTCCAAAGAACTACTTAACTAACAAAAATTAATGAATACATGAATTAATTTATTAGAAAGAGCAATAACTAAAAAATAGATACAAATAATTATAATATAATTTGGATTAAAAATGATCAAATATACACTCCTGTTCAAAAGTTTGCGGTCTGCAAGATCTTAAGCACACCCAATTGCATGAATTTCATTAAGAACACAGTCAAAACTCTAATATTCTGAATATTATTACATTGTTTTTAATTTGATTATTACAACTGTTTACATATAATTTAAAATATTATGTGATATTCAAAGCTGAATATTCTTTCTGAAAAGTCTTTAGTGTCACATCATTTTTCAAAATCATTCCAGAAACCAGATTGTTTTTTTTTCTCAGGATTATTAGATGAATAAACATATCAAAATAACAGAATTTATCTGAATTGTAAATCTTTTGTAACCATAAATGCCTTCACTTTTACTTTTGATCAATTTAATGCATCCTTTCTCAGAATAGAAAATTTTTCCCAAACTTTTAAACAGTACAGAGATTTATTTTTGCTGTATATATTAATTAAATTGACTTTTTAACAATATTTATTTGCTAAATAAATAAAACTCATTAGTAACAGTTCTGGGTCATCACTGATAAGTGGGTTTCTTACCAGCTGGTAAAAGTTCATGAGGAAACTCCAGTTCTTCTCCCTGTAAAACAATAATGAAGCATTTTACAGCATGATCTTCTCCAGACAATACGATGCAATTAATTATTTAGAAGCGAAATTGTGATCGTTTTATTATATGATGGAGTTTCTGTGTACAGTAACCACGGCTCTATATATACAGTAGTTGGTAAAGAACAAGAGATGAGTAACCGTAACGCACACCGTCCAAGGGGCGCCTGCTCAACCACAATTCATCCCGTATCAAATAACGGGTCAAACAATGACACATTTAAGGGATAGAAAAAAAGAGTAGTGTAACTCCAGGGAAAGTGAGAAAACAAACCAGCAACTCCATGACATTTCTAAGAAAGTGAATGCAATTTTCTTTCTTACCATTCTTTCACACCGATTCGCTCCGTGCGCACAAACTCTCTCCAAACTTGGTCCTGCTTTACCGGATCTCGGGTATCGTCGTCTTGCGCTGGTATCTCACCGGTGTTTCGTGTCCTGCCCGCTGAATGTCTGAACACTGAGCCTGAGGACTGAGAGGCGAGAGGACCATTGGGTCGGTCCGGTAAACGGTACCCAGCTGAAGTGGCGCGCCGCATGCTTCCTTTCCTATCCGGTCCTTGAGCTCGTCAGTCAAACACAAATATATATTTACGCCACTGTAAAGTCTATTTTACCTATTTAGCCATTTGACTTAAACGTTTGTCTTAATGTAAAATATTTTCTTTTTAGCAGACCTGTCTTTCTCTGAGTTGGATGGAATTTGGTGCGCCAGTTCACAATCCGAGATCTGCTGCTGGTTCCGCTGCCGCCCGCTTGCGCAGAGATTGGCTCTTGTTTACCCGGTACGTTTCCCCGGGAAACAGTCGTGCGATGCTGGGTACCCTCTCAAAGCTTTTGTTAATTCACGAGGAGGCAAGACAATCCACTGCAACAAAGCAGCAAATTAGAATGACAAAAGCCAAAGACTGACAGACTGGTGACATAACAGTGTACGTGGGCCTACATAAAAGAACAGCTATTCAACCAAAATGTTCGAATATGAGAGGGGAAAAAAAGGAAAAAAGAAAGAAAGAAAAAACACACGGACATATTCTTTTTTTCCCTTATGTACAACTGCATGCAACAGACAAATAGTAGCATGTTGTTGAAGTTTGTGGCAGTAGTTAATTAATACAAAGCTGCAGTTTTGTGCAGGTAATCAATGCCTGTGCAATGATGAGAACAAGTATGTAGACCTACTCAATAGAACAAAAACATGTCTTTAAAGAAAGATTCCTTTGCACACAGGATAGAGGATGATACTGGAAATCTTTTTCCAAACAATAATGAATTGTTACTTGGTGACATTTGACTAAATGAGAGGTTACTGTGATCTGCTCTGTTTACCTAAAAAAAGGCCTGTAACTACAGTAGGTTTATTATTATATTTATAAATAGTATTATATTTATACAAAAATAGTTGAAAGTAGTTGAAATAAAATAAACATTTAATGAAATGAAATACAAACCTGATTTCAAAAAAGTTGGGACACTGTACAAATTGTGAGTAAAAAAGGAATGGAATAATTTACAAATCTCATAAACTTATATTTTATTCACAATACAGTAGAATATAGACAACATATTAAATGTTGAAAGTGAGACATTTTGAAATGTCATGCCAAAGATTGGCTCATTTTGGATTTCATAAGAGCTACACATTCAAAAAAGTTTGGACAGGTAGCAATAAGAGGCCGGAAAAATGAAATGTACATACTGTATAAGGAACAGCTCCAGGAACAATTTGCAACTTATTAGGTAAATTGGCAACATAATTGGGTATAAAAAAGAGCCTCTCAGAGTGGCAGTGTCTCTCAGAAGTCACGATGGGCAGAGGATCACCAATTCCTCCAATGCTGTGGTGAAAAATAGTGGAGCGATATCAGAAAGGAGTTTCTCAGAGAAAAATTGCAAAGAGTTTGACGTTATCATCATCTACAATGCATAATATCATCCAAAGATTCAGAGAATCTAGTACAATCTCTGTGCGTAAAGGGTCAAGGCTTGAAAACCATACTGGATGCCTGTGATCTTCGGGCCCTTAGATGGAAATCACAACATGGGCTCAGGAATATTTCCAGAAAACATTGTTAGTGAACACAATCCATTCTGCCATTCGTCGTTGCCGGCTAAAACTCTATAGGTCAAAAAAGAAGCCATATCTAAACATGATCCAGAAGTGCAGGCATTTTCTCTGGGCCAAGACTCATTTAAAATGGACTGTGGAAAAGTTGAAAACTGTTCTGTGGTCAGACGAATCAAAATTTGAAGTTCTTTTTGGATAACTGGGCATATGTCATCCAGACTAAAGAGGATGAGGACAACCCAAGTTGTTATCAGATCTCAGTTCAGAAGCCTGCATCTCTGATGGTATGGGGTTGCATGAGTGCGTGTGGCATGGGCAGCTTACACATCAATGCTGAAACGTATATCCAAGTTCTAGAACAACATATGCTCCCATCCAGACGTCATCTCTGCCAGGGAAGACCTTGCATTTTGCAACATGACAATGCTAGACCACATACTGCATCAATTACAACATCATGGCTGTGTAGAAGAAGGATCCGGTTAGTGAAATGGCCAGCCTGCAGTCCAGATCTGTCACCCAAAGAAAACATTTGGTGCATCATAAAGAGGAAGATGCAACAAAGAAGACCTAAGACAGTTGAGCAACTAGAAGCCTGTATTAGACAAGAATGGGACAACATTCCTTATTCCTTAACTTGAGCAACTTGTCTCCTCAGTGTTCAGACGTTTGCAGACTGTTATAAAAAGAAGAGGGGATGCCACACAGTGGTAAACATGGCCTTGTTCCAACTTTTTTAAGATGTGCTGATGCCATGAAATTTAAAATCAACTTATTTTTCCCTTTAAATGATACATTTTCTCAATTTAAGCATTTGATATGTTATCTACTGTATGTTATATTCTGAATAAAATATTTAAATTTGAAACTTCCACATCATTGCATTCTGTTTTTATTCACAATTTGTACAGTGTCCCAACTTTTTTGGAATCGGGTTAGTAAAATATTTAAAAATTTGACAAGTACTTAAGTAAAATAACTAAAAGTAACTAAACTAAAACTAAAAACTAAATGAAACTATATAGATATAATTAAAATAAAAAAACTACAAATCATAAAATAATGACACGATTTAGCAAATCGACTGAACGCAATAGTACATTGAGGGAACAAATTAGTAAATCGTCTGCACAATTTATTTATTTTTTCTTGAATGTCATCTGCGGGGCTCCGTACAAAAATTTTATTTTTGTAAAACATTTTAAATATACAGTATGTGCCCCTGGACCACAAAACCAGTCAAAATGGGCCATTTTCGGAAAATTAGATTTCTTCTTTGTCATCTTGATGTTGTCATGTATCCTGCCTGTGGTCTTCCGTCCACTCACCACCAGAGGTCGCCTTCTGATTATACTGATTTTCACAATACACCAGGGGTGTCAAACTCAATTCCTGGAGGGCAGGAGCTTGTTCCAACCCTGCTCCAACACAAATACCATGTAATTTTCAAATAAGCCTGAAGGACTTGACTAGTTGGATCAGGTGTGTTTAAATAGGGTTGAATCTAAACTCTGCAGGGCTCCAGCTCTTCAGGAATTGACTTTGACACCCCTGCACTACACCAGTTGGTACACGTCACCCTGGACTACATTTCCCATGTTCCATTTCACTAATCACACTCTCACCTGTAGCCAGTCACACACACAATAAATATGAGGCTCTAAATATAATTCAGGGCCCAGTATTGTAAGCCCTCATTGCTACCCTATCTGAAAGCTACTTTATGGATCCTGCTCTAGTTTTCTTAGTCATAATCTTGTCTTGCCTGCTTTTCCGTGTACAGATACTTGTCTGTGTATTTTGGATCAGCATTTTGTCTTGCCATTCACTCTGTTTGCCTCTGCCTGGACTATTGCTGGGTACCTGGATTATCTCTTATTGTTTTGCGTTGTTAGATTATGTTCGCCTTTGACCCATGCCTGTTTACTGGACTACTCTTTTGTCTTGCCCTCTATATACCTGTGTGCCATTGTCTGACCCTAGCCTGTTTTGGCCACGTCTTTAAATAAAGCTTTGCAAATAGATCCGCAAACCTCTTGACCTGTTCTTCCCTTAACAGATGTATGCTTGTTAGTATAGGGCAATATTTGGATGAGATACAACTATATGAAAATCTGAAATCTGAGGGTGAGAAAATGGCCTTTAGAGTTGTCCAAATGAAGTTCTTAGCAGTGCATATTATTACTCAAAGTTGATCTTTACTTAATACCCTAATGATTTTTGGCATAAAAGAAAAATCAATAATTTTGGCCCATTCAATGTATTGTTGGCTATTGCTACAGATATACCCATGCTACTTATGACTGGTTTTGTGGTCCAGGTCACATATTTAAAACATGTTTTTTAACTATTTAAATGACAGTTTTATACTTTTATTTAACATTTTACGTTGTCCCAAGTTAATACTATGCGAAACTTATTAAAATTAGCTTTGAGTTGTTTTCTTAGAGCATGCCATATTATTTCTAGACGGTTCATGTCATATAATGTCTAGATACGTTTTTGACCAGCATTTGACCAGATTATTGTGTTGCTAAAATCCGCTGTCTGAAAAATATTATTTATTCTTTGAAGTACTATGCAATGTTTCTTTAATATTGTTGGAGGTGCTCATTTTATGGGATGTTTTTCTTGTTTTCCTGTTGACCTAAAGGGGGCGGTGTACTCCATATTTTGCGTGCCAATTTATAAGCAGCAGCAGCTGAAGGTTAATTACCCAAATTTAAATTATGGAGATAGGGAGAGAGGGGAATGTAAAACATTTTAAAATTTTCTCGCTGAAATATTTTTAGAGAGCAGTTTCTGCCTTTCTCTTTCAGGGCTGTGGGATGAACTGAGCTCACACACTGTGTCACAGCGTTAAATAATTTAGTTGAGTCCAGTAAAGCCTATGATTCACTGTGACAGTAGTTCTGACTTCAGCTTTTGGGGTACAGGTCATGTTTGAACCTGCTGTGAGTCAGACAGGTTCAGTTCTGCACACCATAGCAGATAGACAACATCATATTGGACAGGGCTTGAATATCCTGGTTGAAACTATGAAGCTCTTTTCCATATCAATTTATTTCAATAAAAGAACTGTCCAACTTTGTGTCATAGCAGTCAAAACTATTGCCAGGAACAATAACACCATGAGCAGCCTGCCTAATTTTTTTCAGTTCTTTTTTTTCTTTTCTTTTTTTTTTAGTTGCTTGAATTGTAGTTTAAGCCAGTATTGCATTTATGAATCGAATCTTTATGACTGAGAAGCAGTCCTGTCACATGGATCTACTGTTTAAAAAAATACAAATACATGTAAATGCAAATAGAGTATTTCTATAAAATTAGCCTGATGATGATAATAGATTATTTAAATGAGTAAATAAAGGTTATTTATTGGCATCTGTGCTTCCATAAATAATCATTAATATCCATGGAACATTCACAAAATAGGTCCTTTATAGAGGAAAAAAAAGTGTTTATTTTAAGAACTGTTCTCTGAGAGATGATACTGTCAGACAGGTTAAGTTATTAATAGAAAATGAGTTTTCATCTACAACATTTTCATGTTTTGACCTTTTGCTTCTGCTTTGAAGTGCAATACTAATATTTACTCAAGATACATTTTTAGGATAGAAAGCGTCTCATAACCATTATCAAAAACTTTATGGATACCAAGGCATGTAAGACAACTTTTAAACATCCTGCCAACCCTCCAAATTGATTTGCAAGAGCCTTGTGGGGTGCTGTAGTCTTCCAGCCCATTTTAGGCAAGGCTTACTCATCACCCCCAACCAATTACTGCTTTTCACCAAAAATGCATTTAATGAAATGATTAGAGACAATTTTTCCTATGGATAGATATCCGATTCCTGACGCACGACACCCACACACATCTTCCCATCAGTCTCACTCAAAGTGACAAAATTGTTTGAAAAGGTGAAGAGCGAGAGAGATGAAAATTCCTTTCTGAATGGTACAATAAGATCAGAGAAGGGCTATTTCTGGCAGTTTTTACCAATCTGACACTGTCGTTTCATTTAAAGTCATTTGACTGAGACTGTGATCCACAGTTCTATCAGGAGTTTGCTTCTCTGATCTGGTCTTTGGAGACTGCTAATTAACTTAGATAGAGTTTATCCCCATTTCCTCAAAGGACCTCCTACACATTCACAAAGTAACTTTATTTTGATCAGATGGTGAGAAAACATCACGTTAATGCTGTCTGTATGATACTGGACTATATGTGTGAGAGGCAGCAGGGAAAAAACAGCAAAAAAGGCAGACAAACAGGTATATGTGTGTGTGTGTGTGTGTGTGTGTGTACATGTCTAGCAGTGAGTCAGTGTGTGTGTGTATGTGTGTGTGTACAGACTTAAATATATGCCTGAGAAATGTTCACTGGCATGAAAAATTGCATGTGGGTGTTTAGAGGGAGATGTGGTTTATTTGGTATCCTTAATATCTCAGAAATTTAATTAAACATTACTCTGTGTCCCATGGCAATTTAATAATTCAATACACCGTATAACCACAGATAAGTAACTTAAAGAAAAAAATACTATATTTATATCTTACTTGGGTGTTATTTTAAAAAAAAATTATTATTATTATTAAATCACCTGATATAAATCTGGGCTCGGTTCCCCGATAACGCTCACTCTTAGCGCTCTAAGAAGACTCGAAAGATATATCTTACCAAAGTTGTTTCTACTCCTAAATGTGTTCCCCAAAGTGTCCCTTAGGAAGCTTCTTAGCACGCTGTCTCTTACGTTCGACTTTACAAAGGCTTTACAAATTGCTCAGGAATCAATTTTCCACTTCACGCATTCAAGGTGCATTACAGCATTAAGAAAGACAACACGTTCTATGCAAACAAAACATTTCTCAAATTATTCCAGTAACATTTATTTTAACATAGTTTAAGTTATCAGTAAAATATAGACTATAAATTCAATTATCAAATGGTCAGTAATATATTCACACGATATGTTGTGACGGTTAGACAAACTGTGTATCCCTCGCTAATCATCCACCCTCCTTATTCCATTGTGCCACTTGTGCCGCTTCTTGACATGAGTTTAACGACTTATGTAATTGTAAAAAATTATGTAATACACTTTTATATTAATGGTAAGGTACTTTATTGATTGGCAAGCAGCTGCAGTTACTTCGGTATGGATTGCCATTGGTTAATGTTTTCAATAAAAAGCAACCTATCTACAATGAACAGAGAGAGAGAGAGAGAGTTAGATACAGAATATGCTGGGGAAGCAGTGTAAAAAAAGGAAACCAAGCTTCTCGTCAGAGGAACTTTAAAGGGGGGGTGAAATGCTATTTCATGCATACTGAGTTTTTTACACTGTTAAAGAGTTGGATTCCCATGCTAAACATGGACAAAGTTTCAAAAATTAAGTTGTACGTTTGAAGGAGTATTTTTGTTCCCAAAATACTCCTTCCGGTTTGTCACAAGTTTCGGAAAGTTTTTTTCGAGTATGGCTCTGTGTGACGTTAGATGGAGCGGAATTTCCTTATATGGGTCCTAAGGCACTTCTGCCGGAAGAGTGCGTGCTCCTGTATAGCGAGGCTGAGCAGCACAGACATTTCACTGATCAGAGAGATTCACTGATCAGAGCGAGAGCGTCGCGAAAAGTCACAAAAGAAGTGTATTTTTGGTTGCCAGGGCAAGACAACCGTGCACAGATTACCAAAAAAAAAACAGCATTAAGGGACCAGTGGATGGAGTTTATTTTTACAGAGCATCAACAGAGTTGTGCACGTGTTTTTGTTTGTTCCCTGCATTTCGAAGATGCTTGTTCACAAGGCCCAGTTTGA
This sequence comes from Carassius auratus, assembly GCF_003368295.1. NCBI lineage: Eukaryota > Metazoa > Chordata > Actinopteri > Cypriniformes > Cyprinidae > Carassius > Carassius auratus. The sequence goes on from NC_039280.1 coordinate 8,415,867, forward strand.
CGACGGATTTGCGTATCGTTTATTTCTGCAAGGATGATGCAATCCCAAGGAAAATGGGTCACGATCGTGTGTTGGAACCGCAGGCGGTGAGTAAAACTGCTTCAAATATCTCTGCCTCCTTGTTAGTGTGTCCCCTCCCATGCCAGAGACCCGGGTTCGAGCCCCGCTCGGAGCGAGTCGTTGCTGCTGCTGCTTTCGTTCAGTTTCAGCCTCTTGATCTGATTCTGGATCAGAAATAAACGGCTGAATCTGACTGTAAGCCATGGTTTGTTTTGGATGATGGGTTTTCCCTCACGGTAATGTCACAGCTTCCACATCCTCTCAACGCAAAAGCCTATTCGCACTCGTGATTCTATAGCTCCGCCCACACGCCACGCCTCCAGCCGGTCGTGTTTTTCCGGGAAAAATCGGTACAGACTATCTTTCTCTTATGAATATAATTAAACTAAAGACTTTTTGGATTTATGAAGGATGCAGTACTACTCTATATGTACTCAAGATTAACAGGAGATTGAGTGAAAACGAGCATTTCACCCCCCCTTTAAGTTTTTCTGGACCTTGCCACTAGGTCGGAGATCACACCCCTATATGGTCCACTATAACCTGCATGTTTATGGACGTGTAACCCTTTCGCGATATGTACGCCTGATCAATCACAGATGGATTAGCGATATGGATGAGTGTGGCGCAGAAGGGCGTTGGTGACAGTGTGGACGCACCTCCACACCGAGGTCTTGCTTAGGCCGTAGCCCTCTCCGTCGACCTCGATGAAGCGCTCTGTAGCAAAAAACCTTAGCGCTGCACACAGATAGACTTCAGGACTTAAAGCGAAAGTCTGCTGCGTTAGCCTGGCAAGCGCAGGTCTGAGAAGGTCCAGCAGCTCCATAATGAGTTGTTTTGGGAGGCAATTATTTTTTTAATATAGCCATGTCAGGCAAAAAGGGCTTAAGTTTTACCTTATATAAAAATTTACATGGACTAAACGGCTCCGTGGCCAGTGCAATCTTTGATTCAATAGGGCTTGGGTGCCGCATTGCTTTCTGGGACGTGGTGGCAACGTTGATGGCCTCGTGAATGTAAACATACAGCAAGTCAAACGAGAGGAAGCAGAGTTGCGAGAAAGAAAAAAGATGTTAAAATCAATAGGGCTTGGGCGCCGCATTGCATTCTGGGACGTGGCGGCCATGTTGATGGCCTCGCGAATGTAAACATACAACAAGTTGGACAAGAAGAAGCAGAGTTGTGAGAAAAAGAAAGATGTTAAAATGGCGAAAAGGTTGTGGGATTTACAAAGATACGCTAACTAGGGATGCCAGGGACAAAATCAGCACTATTAACAGTTTGGATCCATATTAAAAATTCAAAACAAAGAGTGGAGCACCGACGACGACTTGCTGCCGCACTTTTGCATTACAGATATCTTCGGCTACCTTGTTTGTTTGTTAGCGCCTACACTTCAGAACAGTTCCGAAGCTACAAGTCATCGGAGTCTCATGTGCAGTTCACAAATGGGTGGGTTCAGGAGCTGCAGATCATAAAGACGTTAAACAGTGGGAATACAGTAATCCGTTGTTCTGTCGATTTGTCCTATGCTATCAGATTTTCCTACCCCCCACTAAAACCGTGGGTAGTACAATGCTACTGTAAAGTTATGGTTTATTAACGTCTACACCTACCACAACCCTAAACCTACCCTTAACGTACTGCAAATACAGTAATTATGTGTTATATTCGTGGTTGTAGCTAGAAGGGATACATCTACAGGAAACTGACAATAACTATTATTTTCTACCAATTAGATTGCGTTTTTATTAAAGTCCACACCTACCCCAACCCTAAACCTACCCTTACAGTAATGCAGATACATTAAATATCATTGTTTAGCATGAGAAAAAAGGACGTGATATCGATGTGCGCATGCGCAGTAAACCCGGGTAGGAAAATCTTATGGGTAGGATAAAATGTCAGGACACCGGATAAAGGTAAGCTGCGCTCCACCTAGCTCCTAGTTTTGTAACCATTTGTGCTAACAACCATATACACACATACTTTTAACTATGTGTTTCAAAAGTGTAGTTAGTAGTTGTCAACCCTCCCGTTTTTTCTCGGGGTTCTCACGTTTTTTATATTTTCCTGTAAAATATCCCGTTAGCCCTTCCATTGGACCTGTCAGTCTCTGTATTGTTGTCCTGTTGCTAGCCCCTTGCCCTTCCAGCGGACAGATGTTTTCAAAGCATCGTTTGCTTACTTGAAAGCAACCTTAGCATCATGTTGGGCTTTTTAAGATAGCGTTGGTTGTTGTGAGAGCACTATTTCATGCCAATCTGTAAGGAAAGTCACGTTAGACCTTGCTTCACAACTCACTTAACGTTAGTTAATGCAGTAGTTTTGTTGTACAAATTTTTGCTGGCAGCAGAGGGATAGCAACAGAAATATGACTATATAAATGTTCCCGTATTTTGGATGAGTAACCCAGGAAATTTCCCTTATTTTCAATGTTGATTTAAGTTATATAAATTAATATTCAGATGTTATGGTCTCCGTGGTCGCGCCTCCAAGCAGGAAAGCAGTGGAAAGTTAATCCATTTTCATTTTTTTTTTCCACTGTGATTATATGTTGCGCTGTTACACACCACAATACAGCAATGGTTTACCATGGTTGAAATCGATTTTTAATTAATCACATTAAGACACACGGCTGTGAGGGAGTACGTCTAAACACTGCGCAGTAGTCCGAGTAGCAGTAAAGGAGGCCATCAATATGGCGGCCACGCCAAGTAATGACGTCACGATGCCCAAGCCCTATACAAGGACACATTGGATGGCTGCCATAGTTGGTCGCTTACACCACCATGCTTACCCATTTAAAAATCTTAGCCATTTAGAGCCAAATTGTTTGCCAGATTTTAATTATCAAAAGTGATTGCCAATTCGCTTCAATTACATTACGAAATAGCCTAGGCTAATCACCACCTTAGTTCTCATACCACATAAAGTCAACTTCATAAATAGGCCTGTATCCATTGCAAACATATTTTACTATTAGTCTTAAAATGTCCATAACATAAAATCATTGTTGAGCCACAACATTGTCAACATACCATAGTTTGACTTGTACTGCGCTGCGCTGATTTCTAAAGACTGCTGCACAGTGGCGGCGACTAGCGTCTTGAGCTCAAACAACGCTAAGAGAGAGCTTACGAATGGTCCAGACCAACCTTACGAAAGTGTGACTTACAGAAGATATACTTAGCGTATGAACGTGCCACGAATCATGCCATAACGTTAAGAGAGAGGTTAAGGAATAGGTTATGAACTACTTAGCGATAAGAATGTTTTGGTGAACCAGGCCCTGAAATGCATTAAAATACACCAAAATCTGTGTGTGTGTGTGCATGTGATTGTGTGTTATTCTCCCGCAGGTTCTTTTCCAGCAGTGTGATCACATCTGACAGTAGTCAGTCATTATATAACATTACAGATACAATAACAACCTGTCAATTATAGAGGTATACAAATCAACAAAAAGGTGACAATGTTACTATTTGCTTTAAAACAGAAAATCCATTGACCAAAAGTTTGCAGGTGATCTTAAATGATTCATAAGTTTGCTTTCAAATTCCCAATTCCTAAAATCCTTTAGTATACCGTGTCAGTTGTATATGTGATGCTACTATGTTGGTCTGATTATAAGAAATGTTCAACTGTATATCAAATGACAAGCAGCAAAGTAAAGAAAGTCACCAAGAGACAAAGGCACAGAAAGCACAACCACTTAAAAAGATTACGATTAGAATTAACTGCTGAACATCATATGAACATATGAACATTTTCTTAACATATGATCCTGGTGGATCATATACCAAAACATCTTCAGGATTTTTTTTAAATAACATGTTTATGTATTCTTAAGTTAAGGAAAGATCACAGTCACATATGCACAACATGTTTCTCCTCAATATAGTTTAGTCACATGGGATTAATAGAGAGATGGACATGATCACTCTTGCCTTTGGCCTCATCATTTCTACCGGATCACAGGCCAGGCCTGGAAGCTAAAAGAGTGTGCCGGCAGGCCTATAATTTATTTAACCTCATTTTAAATGAGTTTCTTAAACTTGTTCTAAAAGTACTAAGAGAAATTACATGAAGCACAAAATGTCTGATGGAGAGCTAATTGAAATGTTGCACTAGTTTCAGTGTTGAATTAGTTAATTAATTAATTGGTTATTGCATTGCACCTATACAGTATACCCATATTGGATGGATATGCATGCCATTTACATTTTTATTATACATTTTTTACTGGCGCAAAAAAATGTCATTGCGATTGTCATATTAAGTTAACTTTAGTTTTGTGTCAAGTATAATTGTGTAGTGCTTTTTACGATACAAATCATTGCAAAGCTACTTTACAGAAAATTAAGTTCTACAATATTTAGTAGTCGCTTATAAGTGGTGACTGTCAGTTTATGTGCATATGGCAGAAATTTTGGAAACAATTTTGACGTAGTCAACCAGATGATGAACACTTAACAGCAATTATTGTATGATGCAATCCCACTAGTAGAAATATTTGGTAGTTCTGTATGTTGTTTCAGGGTTAGCATCATCTGAGGTCCTTTGAGGGGTTGGCATCATCTCATCTCAGGTGTTCTGGGTCCAGATTGGAGCTTGTGTAAATCCTGTGGCAAAACAGAGAGACAAATAGAAACATAATTTGTGTAGCTGCTGTTCCAACCAAGTAAAATTAATTAGTTTAACCCAAGCTAAAGAATAATAATGCATATTTGATCAGATAAAACTGCAGTCACAAATTCTGAGATGCATTATTCGAATGCTTGACGAAAGAGATGTGTTTTTTCATCTAGATTTTAAGAGAGAGAGTGGATCTGAACCCCAAACATTAACAGGAAGTCTAATCCAGAGTTTGGGAACCAATTGTGAAAAAGCTCTACCTCCTTTAGTGGACTTTAATATCCTAGCGTTTTGTGACCTTAGCGAGCGTGATGGATTGTAGCATGGTAGAAGGCTAGTTAGGTACGCAGGAACTAAACCATTTAGGGCCTTATAGGTAAGTATTAATATTTTGTAACTGATTCAGAACTTAATAGGTAGCCAGTCCAGAGACTGTAAAATTGGGGTGATATGATCATATTTTCTTGACCTGGTAAGGACTCTAGCCACTGCATTTTGGACAACCTGTAGCTTGTTTATTGAAGATGCAGGACAACCATCTAGAAGTGCATTACAATAGTCCAGTCTAGAGGTCATGAATGAATGAACTAGCTTTTCTGCATCGGAAACAGATATCATGTTTTGTAGCTTGGTAATGTTTCTAAGATGGAAGAATGCTGTTTTTGTAACATGGGAAATATGGTTTTCAAAAGACAAGTTGCTGTCTTATATAACACCCAGATTTCTTACTGTAGAGGAAGTAACAGGACATCCGTCTATTTGCAAACTGTAATCTATGAGATTCTGTGTACTGTTTTTTGGTCCAATAAGTAATATCTCTGTCTTATCCAAATTTAATAGGAGAAAATTATTAGTTATCCAATCTTTTACAATTTTAACACACTCTGTTAGCTTAGATAATTTAGAACTTTCATCTGGTCGCGTTGGGATATATAGTTGAGTATCATCAGCATAACAGTGAAAACTAATCACGTTTTTTCTAATAATATTACCAAAGGGCAACATGTATATTGAAATTAGCAGAGGACCTAGGACAGATCCTTGTGGCACTCCATATTTTTTACTAGTGATAAATAAAATGACTCCCCATTTAAAAAAACAAAGTGGTAGCGAACGGACAGGTAGGATCTAAACCATCTTAGAGCCTGCCCTTAAATACCTGTATAGTTTTGTAATCGAACTATGAGTATTTATATATATTTATATATCGAATTGTGTGGTATTCTACTGTGTGTGTGTTCTCGAATTGTGTGGTGGAATGAACATTTGAACAGATATCAGGGTAAGTTCTCACACATTTTACTCCTGTGAATACTGCCTAAAGTGGATTTTAGGCATAAATACAGTGGCCGTAAGTGCTCAACGTGCTGCAACTTCAGAAAACACATGCAAATAGAAAAGCACCAGCAAATCAAGAAAACATCTTCATTAGTATGACAACAGGTGCTGCAAATGCTCACAACACAAACCAGTTCATTTAACAGACACAGTACATTTAATGTGCAATAATGGGCATGTTTTTGCGCAGTATATGGGTTAAGATAGCATTAAATTAAATAAATCATGTTTTGAAAAAAAGTGTCATAAAATACCAAGCAATTGATTTTTTTTTTTTTTTTTCAAAATTACAAAAGGATTACAATTAAAACATATGTGTCAGCTTCCCCCTACCTGGCTGACACTTAAAACACTTCATCATATAGTTGATCAAAGTTCACCATATAGTTGACTCTAGTCTGAAAGTATTCTACAGTACTGCGATTACCAATAGACAATCCAAGAATAAGATGATGTTACATTTTTTGTTTGAATGACAGAACTCACAAAACATTTAAGAGGGATCTTTAAAACCAACATATAAAACCAGAGCTAAAGAAAACACATACTTAACTCTAGATTCTAAACCTTGTGTGCGATTAAATTAAACCCATTTCACAACTTCTCCGTATTACAACTCTCCTCAGTCTCCCCAAAATAATATGCAAAAAAAATAAAAAGACAAATAAACTCTTGCAACAACTCCTTTTGCACTGCGCAGTGAGTTTAGATATTCTGTTCAAAGATGCACAAAGAACAATTTCACCAACAGATTCAGTTCCATCCTTGATTCAGTTGCACAGGTGCATTTACACTGCACCCTGTCATCTTGGTTTTTGCCCTACAAGAAGTCTAAACTATAAGGGGAAAGTTCAAAAAGTGACACAAATCGCCTCGCAATCAAGCGCTCACTTGACTTGAAATCACTTGCCTTTTTTTAGCAGCGCAAATCCTTTTTCCGCTTGTGATCTCTAATGAAGCCCAGGCGTACTGAAAGCTTCCAAGCAAGAAAAACAAGAAAAAAGATTCAGTCAAGGTAGATTAGACAAAAACATTACTTTAAAAGATTCAGAAAAACATCTTTCAAGGGTCTGTACTCAACAATTACACATAATAACAGAAGAAACCATTTACAATAAGCCAAGAAATGTCAAAACACAGGGGTCAAATAAGGATGTGTCATCCACCGTGTCATTCTTCCTTTTATTTTTCTTAATTCTTCCTCCTACATAAGATGGGGGGGCTTCCGTCGCACACCATGCTGACCCCTGACTGATAATGAACCGGGGATGGACCCTGCAGTTACTTTTTACAGCAAAATCCTTCCTTGGGGTTGCAGTCTGATGACCCTCTCCAATGCTGTTATATAATTGCTATTTTTCCCTGCATCCTTTCCACAGAGAGATGGAGGCATGATGACTGTAATTATCCTGCCGCAAAGCAGACAAATCGGGGCGAACGGCTGCTGCCCGCCTGGCAGAGGAAACAGTAAAACCTTGTGTTCTTTATTCCCTTTCTGTTTTATTCTGTCCCTTTCTCTTTCTTTGCTCACACCTTTCACCAATTACTTCAGCAAAGCCATTTGAAATTAAATATATTTGCGTGTATTTGAAAGATGGAAGGGTGTGTGTGTTCATATTAATGCAAGTATGGCTGTGTTTGTAAGTGCAAATGCGAGTTGGGTTTGATAACTTCTAGCAGTTGAATTGAGCCCCTGCCTCACGGTTTCCCTTAGATACGACTAATCAGCCATTTAATTACACAGGCCTCTGTTTGTATTCAGCATTTAGGGGCTTTTACATGCTTGAAGGCAGTAATTAAAAACAAGTGTGAGAAAAAAAGAAACATTGAGGGAGAAGAGAATGACAAAAGACAGGGCAACCTGATAATTTCAATAAGAATGACAGTACAACGCTTTAAAAGCACTAGTCTGTCTTTTGTTTTTGGAAACTGTCATACGTTAAGTGCTTTCTTTTTCTCTACAGTTGTGCCTCTGTGTGTCTCTGTGTTGTTTTGCATCCTTATTTTTCTCCCAACACCTCAAGTTTCTTCAGGCGACAGGAAGCTTGAGCATACGACTTGGTAACCAAGCAACAACATACCAACCACGCTCTAAAATTAGGGAAGTGATGACGTCAAGCCAACCAAAACAAAATCATAAGAACATTAAAATGCACATGAAAGAGCAAGGAACACTCACACTGACCATTTGGATTTCATACTTCAATCAACATCATGTTAACTCTATGATTTCCTAATAATAAAGCAAAATAGAGCTGCCATAAGGCTGCACATCACCTCAAAAGTAATACACCGCCAATCATTTACGCTACTGAATAAAGTCATGCATCAAGGAAAAGCAGCATTCTGTTTTTAGTAAATTGGCATCAAGCTATAGCACCTCGGATGGAACAAACAAAGCTTAATTTTCTGTTCCAAATCGCTTTAATTACTGTGCTAATCTGTCCAAATGAGATGCATCCAGGGTATTTATTTTGTTAAACAGTAGGCAGTAGAACTAAAAGGGCTCCAGAGTGCATAGAATGGATCATTTTGACCTCTTGCTCTCTTAGTTGCTGTACACTGAAACAGAAATAATGGAACAAGTCATTGTTCATTGTATACATTCAATAAACCACCTTTTTAAAAAAGCACCTTTATGGCACTTTCAACCACCCAGTTGAGCTTCGTCTCACGCAGCCAGACTTCTGATGTGGCTTGAGGTCTATTTCTCATTGCATCTTATTCTTTCCAAGTGCCTCCTACTAAAGACCAATTTACACCCAAGATAACTTTAAACTATAAAGTTTATGACCTTTAAATGTAACATATTAATAATCGTTGTAATCCTATGAGAATAGGGAAATCCACACCACAATCACATATCTGTATACAGTATAATGATAACTACACATAAATAACTGTATAATGATACAAATATAGCTACACGTACTAATGATTTTGTTGAAATCTCTTTCAGAGCTAATTTTTTATAGATAAAAACATTGAGCCAGTCAGAATCCACCTGACTCCAGCATTTAAAGTGGCATACGACAAAACTGTGTGGTTGTTATAAAAACCAGAATGTTGTCGTTCATTGGTGCGGACACTAATATAGTTATTATCATTAGTTATTTTTATAGTAAAATATGTTTTAAGACTGATAGCGATCATCTGACTGACATCTTAAAGCAAGCCTATGTAAGGTTTTAGTTTTGTTTAGTTTTTTTAATTGAAATATCAGTTTCAAAATCATTGTGATGGTACAATGAAGGCAAACAAAGTCTGTTCTGGAAATATAAGTATATGTTTGGCGAGCAGGTACAAAATTACACTAAAAGTGTGAAATGCTTTACGTCAGCTACAAATGCACGCCTACAGCTATCCATATACAGCAGTGACTTCCGTTCACTTAACTGTAGGGGAATCTAAAGACAAAAATACACAAAACTACAAGTTTTAAGTGTAAACTTTAAGTTTAGTCTTGCATAGCCAGACCTTCAGATTGACAGCAAAAGGTCTGTGTACATTGGCCACTTTGAATGGCCAAGGCCCAATATGACTGACAGGTTTTTTGTGCGTGTCATGTTAAGTGGCGTGGAAATGTTGCCACAGAAAAAGACTGGTGTAAAGTAATACATTCACAGGCCTACTAATCATTTTGCAGACATAAAGCTGTAACTCAGAAGACTAACTAGAAGTTCTAGAACTACTAAAAAAGAAGATGGAAAATGACAATGAAAAACAAAAGACGAACATGGAAATAAATAAATTATATATTTTGTACAATTAATTCTATTTGTACCACTAACGAGTTTCATTAAAGAATATAATTTAAAAAGCTTAAACAGGGAGCTTGATTTTTTTTTGTGCATAAAAAGGCAGGAAAAACTATGATACTTCAGGAATTAAATGCTAACATCTTCACTGTTGTATACGCCAATGAAAAGAATCACCAGACTGGTATTAAATGGGGGTTTTCCATGTTAAAGAGAGGGCACATGTGCTCTGGCACACAGAAAGCTGTAATTAACTCTGATAATACTGTGTTTGTGTATATTTGAGCAGCCCAGCTACTAGCCAGACTGTCCTTGACTTACCCTAACACTGCCAGTTTTATTCTCTCAGGCCAGTTCTCCCAACTCTCTCCTGACTCTCCCACTCTCTGTGGCTGTCTCTCTGTCTCTCTTTCGTCTCTCTCTCTGTGAAGTTAATCCTTTTAGAGTTATCACCTCCACACCAGACCCTGCTCGGCTCCCGGCTCTCCAAGACACAGAGATTCTGTCCCAAGACACTCAGCAAACAGATTTACCCACAAGAAGCGATGCTCTGATAGAGGATGGAAAGATGATGAACAAGTAATCTTACAAAGAAAAATGTTATTCAGAGAAGGGAGGGAATGATTTCTTTTGATGCACTGTTTGGAGAACTCATGGAGCAGAGAATAGGCTTGAAGGACATTTTGAAGACTTGTGTATGTGGGTCAGGACAGCATGAAAGAATATGTAATTCTAACAGCGGGGTTTCTCCCTGAAGTAAAGAGGCGAAGCAGGTGTTTGAGAAATATTTAAGATGATCCACAATGCAATATCTTTAATGGATGTGATTCCTAAGGGAAGCAATGGTTACTATAAACTCCCTCTCAGAAAGATAACAGGGCAAAAATATAATCTTTTATTGAAACATTTTGTTGTGTCGTACAAACCTCAGGCAATCCATGTCTTAAGAGGTTTTTAAACTTTTTATGCCATGGATCCCTTTGTGACACATAATCTCTTTGTGAGGGACCTTTTAATAAAATATAAAGACAGCTGTATACTTTGTTCACATTGTGTGTGTGTGTGTGTGTGTACTTAATGAATAAGGCTGATTTGTGTTAGAAAACTATATGAATACAGTCTATAAAAAGGCATGTTTGCAGAATTAAATAATTGTTTTTCTGATAACTGTAATCATTTTATTTTATTTTATTATATGAAATGAAATGAAAATGAAAAAAGTTTTACAGATCCTAAAAAAAGACAACTTTCAGAATCCAGTCACTGCTATTTTTTTTTTACTGAAAATACTTTCTCAAAAATATAAAAGTAAAAGTACATTCAGATACTTTATGCAAGCACCGGTGAATATAGAGACAAATATAACTTTTTTTTCTCAGTGTTGCTTATTATTAACTAAAACTATAACTATTCAAAATAATTTCACTAACTGAAGTAGTGTAAATATAAAACACAAATTTTAGATGGAAAACCAAAAATTACTAAATCTAAAACTGAAAGAAAAAGTAAAATTGCTCAAAAAATAAATAAATAAATAAAATAAAAGAACATAAATGAAAATTCAAAATATCAATAAATGTGATAATATTATATAATTCATAAAATAACACTGGTTTCCCTGGAAAGTGTAACACTACGGTGCTTTCAAAACATAACTTTGAGTGGCGTGAGTTTGGGGCGGGACTATATGTTTATCTATCAGATGGCAGTGGAGGAGAGCATTCTGGAAACTTGTTTGAAAACAATCATTATTTGTGCCTTTCCATGTGGTAGCACTACATCTCTTTGCTCAACCCTTATCCAAACGTTAGTAAATCTACAAGAATTCTGTCAGATGGAGTTTTTGCTCACTAGAGAATGTGTGTCAGTCATAAAGTTCTGCTTCTTTGCCATTGCATTCATTTTATTTGTGTGCAAATGTTCACAGAGAGTTTGGCAGAGCGGTCTCTGCGCAGCCGGAGGATCAGGGCCTGTGGGAGTATCAGCACTGCCAGATGCATTTCGGTGTCACAGCAAACCTCTTTCTGTCAGAACATTGTTTGATAAATTGATCTCGCCCGTCGTATATTCTTTTCAGATGCCACACAAATTGATTATGGGACACTCTGTTAAAATATAAATACTGTTTTGGACTAGCTGATGACTCACAGAGAAATTGATGTATTGGAACTGCAGGATGTGAATCAGAACTCTATACAGGTCAGATCGGCATTCACTACAAGTTATGTTCTGCACAAAGGAGGCCCATAGAACAACAAAAAATTATTCTAAAGTCTGAAAGTCTGTTACTAAAACCTTAGAACCTTTAGTTTCTCAGTATTTTAAAAGAAATCCTATAAGTATTACACACTATTTGCACATGCTAAAAAAGCCATTTAATAAGTTGCACTCAGACGCTCTGAATTACTAGTAAGCAGAATATTGTGTTTACATGTTTTGCTCTTATTTATTTATTTATTTGGAATATTTTAGAAGCCTTATCTGAGCAAAACTCTCAAGGACCTGACAGAACCTAGGATGCTCCTGCTAAATTCAGTCTAGGCAGCACATCAAAGTTTAATGAGAGCATCAACTTCACAGAGAGCTTTAAACACATCACATAAGTAAAGAGAACATCTGCACACTCATTTATTTTACAGATAAATATTTTGACGGTTCTTTTTGATGTTTTATTTAGTACTTATTTTTCTGACCTTATTTAAGTACTGTATTATGTTATATATATTTTCCTGTGTGGAGCAAATTAAATTAAATTAAATTAAATTAAATTAAATTAAATTAAATTAAATTAAATTAAATTAAATTAAATTAAATTAAATTCTCGTTTTTTAAACATGGCATTGTGCACTGAAATATTTTTCTATGTACTGTAGTATTAATTATTTTAGTATAAATATTTTGGTGAACATAAATCGTTTAACAGATGGACGTACACTATCGCTGAAAAGAAAGAGAAACCAGTAAAATACAATGTGCTTGATGGGACAGAATGTTACATTACATTTATATACATATCTACTTTTAATTCTTATTTTATTTAAGAAGTTCTAAAAAAAAAAAAAATTTAAACAGTCTATTTCCATACCTAAGCAGCTTTCAGGTTCACATGAACTTATGTAACTAACCCAGCTTCTCCACAAACAGGTAAACAGCGGGAGCAATTCCTTCCTCTGACCACCATAGCATCTAACGATCAGCAGGACGATAATCACTCTAAAATGACGACCGACGGCTCCTCGAATGGCGTTGTCCAGGCAACAAGACCCCCAACCCCTCTCTCTGCAGCCATATGCGTAGCTCTTTGTAAAGAGCTGTTATTTAAAGCTCAGGAACAAAAAGAGAAAAAGAGGGGGAGGTCATATGCACTTTCTACTCTCAGTCTGAAAAGTGTTGCACATCATGAGAAAGGCCTGAGAAACTTTAATCATGATTCTCTCACAGGTTCTGTTTCTAAAGCCATTCTGTGAAAGCCCATTTGTGTCCTGCTCACATCAGTGAATCAGTGTCTGATTCATTCAGGACACTCGTCCAGACCATAGCTGCAGACGGGACCTTACGGTGCAGTCAGCGGGGAACAGACCTCCCACTGACAGGTGAGAGAGAGCCCACATCTCTCTCGCACTAATGGAAAAGCCACAGCAGTGTGTCGCAATTATCAACAGAAATAGAAGAAAAGAAATATCAAAAATTTAACTTCTGTCATCATTTACTCACCCTCGTGTAGTGAGGCAGAACAAAAGGAATTTTTAAGTAAATGCTGATATTTCTTTACATAATGATTGGGGTTGTCAAGCAACAAAGAGGACAGAAAGAATAATAAAATTGCCATAAAAGTGGTCCATAAAACTAGTGCACTATAATTTGTCTTTCAGTGCCATACTCTGTGTGAAGAACAAAGTATGAAAAGTTACGTTTTTCCATTTGGAACATAATTGCAGTGAATATTAATACAGTATGGGCTATACAGTGTGAAACCTAAAAGTCAAAATAATTCAGTCAAATAGGTTAATTTCACTCAAATATTATTTAAAGGTCAAAATTTACCTAAATGTACTATGATGATCAACCCATACTGCATCAGTAAGAAGCAGAACAAAAGCAGATAAAGATGAAGAGTTCAACATGCGGTAATTTCTCACTTCACTGCTTTATATGCTAATTTGTCATATTAAGTCTTGCCAGAAACCATGATCTTACAGTCTGGCTGCATGAAGCTGAAGTCTGATGTGTATTTACTAAGGATAAACAAACGCTTTAAAGCCCACTGTGACAGCATCCCTCCCTCCAGAGATACAGAACTCCTCTTTCACCTCTGTTATCTCCTCTGGGCTGACAAAAAATGTGTTTCCTTTCTCTCTTTTTCTCCTAATGATCACTTCAGGGGCTGCTTCACCCTTGTCATTTCCTCTTAAATTGTTCTGACCTTGAACCCAGCACTGTAGGCGTGCAATACTGAGATGTTGAAAAAGACTCCCCAGAAATTCATTTTCCCTGAGGTTTTTTGTCTGTTCCGAGTCTGCATTGTTGTAATTCTGAGAAATTGATATTATTTCATAAACTGCAAGATTCATTCATGGGTCCCTGAAGAATCTTCCATGTTTATCTAAGACTGCATGGATGCCGCATGCTGGAAGTTCATGTTTTATTCCCAAGTGTGTTTATCTCTGTTAGTATCGATCCACTCTAATCCATGTTCTCCTGGTCCACGGCTCTTTTATGGTGTAATGTTCTGTCCCTGGGCACACTATTAAGGCTAATCAATTTCTGCGCAAGACTTAGCACTATAATCACTGCATTGAACTTTTGCTGTAGATCCTAGAAAGCTGCACAACAGCATCATGCGCTACAGAGAGAAAGGAGAAAGTGAGAAGGGTTCCGTAAATCACATAGATTTGGGATTTCAAGATATTAATATTGTAAAGGAGTGCTGCACCAGGCCTAACATTTTAAATAAATAATCATCCCTTATATTTATATAACTATGCATTCTTTTTTATTAATATTCATTATTGAATTCCTGAATTGAATTTGTATTCATATTTATATTCATATTAATATTACTGACTTGCTGCAATATTTAGCATACACACACACACACTCACACATGTTTGTTTTTGTTAAAAGTGGGGACATCCCATAGGCATAATTGTTTTTATACTGTAGAAACTGTATATTCTATTGCCCTTTACCAACCCTACACCGAACCCTAACCCTAACAGGAAACTTTGTGCATTTTTACTTTCTAAAAAAAAAACAAAAAACAAAAAACTCATTCTGTATGATTTATAAGCGTTTTGAAAAATGGGGACATGGGTTATGGCCTCATAAGTCACCCTCTCCTTGTAATACCTGTGTCATACCCATGTCATTATACAAAGTTGTGTCCTGATATGTCACAAAAAAAAGAGCACACACACACACACACATGCACACACACACACGCACACACACACTGTTTTTGTTTTAATTGCCTGAAAATCAGGCTCAATTCTATTTCCCAAGATTATTCAACATGATTTCACTTGTCTGCAGGGAAAAATATATACAGTGATAAAATAAATTAACATGCCTTTCAGGGACTGCAAAAACCACAGCAGCACTGGGTAAAAGAATAAACATGACATTAATAAAATAAAGCCAATCAAACATGTAATTGCATATGCCCTTAGTTTCAAATATTAACTTTATATAATTTTCACATTAGGATATATTAAACAAATCAGTTTTTCCTATATGTGCTGTACAGGCTTTATTTCACACCCAAAGTCTAAACTAGAATTTTTTTTTTGTCTATCAAAGTCAAAAGAACCTTTTAATGTAAAGAAAAGGGGACATTTGAGAACCGTTCCTGAAATTTTTCCACTGCTGCCTAAGGGACTGCACTAGTTTATAAGCAATATGTCCATGACTGAAGTGTAGAGGTGCCCTTATAAACTGCAGCTACAATGTTAAGAAGATGGATTGAAGGAAGAAACTCTTCAAAGTTGCCTTCACTCTTCACACTCAAAACAGTCTGACTCCAGAAGCTGATAAGTAGAGCTATAACAAATCTTAATGCTGAGAATTGAACTGTTACTTCCCGTCTATCTTTCCAGATGTCACTGCTGCTATTAAAACACACGTCAACTAGGAAGCCAGAAAAGATGGATACCTAATGCAAGTTCAGTGCCAAGTGCTGGTGACAACCACCCCGTCCCCCCGGCCTCCAAATAAAAAAAAACAGTAAGGCCACACAAACCAGTGGTGGTTAGTAAAATTAAATACAGAGTATTCTGTACACGTCACCAAGAGGAGTCCCTTGGCTCTCAGAGGGCCTTTAGAGCCTACACAGAGATTCAATCTGAGAAAACCTTTCACAAAGACACTCTTGACTGCTTATTCATAGTCGTGCCCCATGGCCCTTCACTCATCTCCCAACTGCACCCGCTTCAGACTCAAGGGAATATGGACAAAATTGTCTTTAAAAAGCACACCAGTATCTGTGAAGAGCAGATTCTATACGCATGAACCATCTACACATCCAAATCTCACAGCTCAAATATCTATTTTCCCTTCAAAATTCTGCCTGTGTGCTTTGGAAAAAAGTCTGTCTGACAACAAACACAAAAATCATCATACCATAGACAAATCAAGCTTTAAAGGTGGAGGCATTAACATCTGTGGGCAGTTGGAGGAGAGGTAGAGGTCAGTGATAGATTGATGAAAAAGAGGAGTGGGGATGGTGTGAATAATTTAGATTAGTCTTCCCTTCCTTCATTAACCTCTCGCCAAGCAGACCTGCTTCACTAAGCCCCACTGAAAATAGACTGTCATATTAAATGTTCTGGAGTTCACACACAAATACATATTATCTCACACATACTGTACACACATATTTAAGCTTATCATCAAGCATCATCCACTGATTCATACATTCTTTCCCTCGTGGTTTTGTTTAATCATACAATCACAGGCACCAAATTTCTGAGAGCACACTCAGACTGGGGGATTTTTTTTTTCATTTAAATATAAAAATAAATACTCAACAAGTTAAAAGTTTAAGGTCTTGAAAGTAATATATATATATATGTGTGTATATATATATATATATATATATATATATATATATATATATATATATATATATATATATATATATATATATATATATATATATATATATATATATATATATATACATAAACAGACACAATCCATTGCAAATATTTAAGGTTTTACACAATTCTAGGTCACTAGAAGGCACTTTTGTGACATGTCAATTCCTTTATACAAAAGTTACAAAATATGTTCTTGTTTTCGTTGAAGCACAAGATGTTCTTTGGATGTTTCTCACATCATACTGGAGAAAATGATCACCAGGTTTTACACAAACTTGTGAAGCTCATGCAGCTTAGGAGCTTCTGTCATTAAAGCAAAAGAATTACAAACCAAATAGTGTGACTTTCTGAAATGTATATTTTTGTTACTTTAGATTTTCATTTGAGAAATGTTTCATTTTTAAATATCATTATTTTGTGTATTTGGTGTAAACAGAATATGTTGACATTCTTTAATGTTCAAAAAATGTCCTCTCTCAAACACGTTGTTTTCTACAAAGTCCCTCCTTTCGACAAACACAGTCTTTTCTGGTTGGCCAACTGACCCAGTGCATTGTGATTGGCCAAACACTGCAAGCACTCATTGGAAATGTAATGCCCCTTTCCATAATCTTGAGCTTCATCTTTAAAAATAAATGTAAAGACAGTTAATAATGTCCTTAGTTTCACCATCAGTTCAAGCCTGAAAGGGGAACAAAGTCATGTGACAGACACAGTGATGAAGCTCGTATGCGTTTGCAGTACACGGATGGTTAAGACAGTTGACTCCATTGTCTGACCATCTCTCTCTCTCTCTCTCTCACACACACACACACACACACACACTCACACACACACACACACACAAACACACACATGATCTGCAAAACTCCATTTGAACAGTCAATAGCAAATACTTTCAAAAAACAAAAACTAAAAACAAAACATTCTTACAGTAGCTGATTCAGAAGTGCCAGATTGTAGTAGCAAAGTCAGAATGACCTCTTCCCCAAGGTTCACGAAACTGTCGTCCATAAAATGTGCCACTATTCTGTTGACAGTAATCTTAAGTGCTTTTGCTTTCACCCAGATACACACAGCATATCCCTGACATGACTGCTTCAACACTAACTGCGGTTACTGAAACCACTCCTTCTTTCTTTGCGTGAACATTTGGATGGCATTACGCAAAATTTCCACATAGTGAAGTAGACATGTGGGGGCATGTTTGAACGAGCCGTTTTAGGGGGGCACCGCGATGCAGAGTCTTAACTTCAAAAAAAACATCTCTTTGAACTTGAGACTTTAGTCTTTGCACATTCACAGACCTTCTTTATGCACCAAGAGCTTGTAACACTCCAAAGAGAAAGGAAACATTTAAATAGCATCATATCACTTTAAACTGCTAGGCTAATGATATGCTAATTTGTAATGTAAAATATATCAAAGAAGAATGCAAAATAGAAGCATTTTCAATGCTCTCAGTCTGTAACCCATTTACATTTATTCTGGTCTCTGCAGCTTGAAGATGGAGAGATGAGAAGATGGATGGTAATAAGCTCTCCTTTATTGTATATAATAATTGAGGATTCAAAAATCACCTCCCTGCCAAGTAAAGCAACACGACCACAGACCTCTGAAGTCACAGCTGTCTGATATGATGTTGAGTCATTCACTTCCCACACTCTGTGTGTGTGTGTGTTTGTGTGTGTGTGTGTGTGTGTGGCAAGCGATACACTGCATTTCTAGTCCTCTCAAATCACAAATGTAGCACATAAAAGTTTGCTAAGCATTTAATGATGTTGTTTCTGTGTGTGTGTATGAGCTTTAATTACTGATTCATGTCCATTACTGATTGTGCTGTGCACTTTCACAACAGAAGGGTCAGCATCTGAACAACCTGATTAGACAGCGATAACAGAAATAGAGAAAAATGCAGAACAAAAGAGAGAGCGAATGGGGAAAGAAAGAATAAAAGAGAAAGAAAGGAAAAAGAAAGAAAGGTTTAAATAGTCATGAAGCACACAAAATTGTATATTATTCAAATAATAAATGTTCAGTATCTAATATATTCTGTATCTAATTCGCATTAGATATATACTGTATACACACACACACACACACACACACACACACACACACAGTATGTAGTACGAACATACTGTACATACATACATGTGTGTGTGTTTGTGTATGTGTGTGTGTGTGTGTGTGTGTGTGTGTGTGTGTGTGTGTGTGTGTGTGTGTGTGTGTGTCAGAGATGTTCACAAGTCTTTAAACTGGAGTCTGAGTCCGAGCCGAGTTTAAGTCCTTTAATGGATTACTAAAAAAATCCAATTCAGAATACTTATGTATTGAAATCTTCCTACAGAGCTGTTTTAAAGGTTATAGACAAAATATATGATCTATACTATGAAATCTATACTATTTTATATATAATAGGGCAGTCAGCATTAATGCGTTAATGCATGCTATTCCTTTTACAATCCTTATCGTGCTAAAAAAATGTACGCAGTTAAGGCAAGGCAAGTTTATTTATATAGCACATTTCGTAAACAATGGTAATTCAAAGAGCTTTATATAAAAGAAAGTAAAATAATAATGAAGAAAAATAATAACAAGCAATTTTTAAATGTTTAAAATGATAAAAAAATGTACTTATTTAAAATGAATTTAAAACAGTTAGAAAATGATTTTACATAATAGAAACAGTGAAAATATAGTGCAAACAGTTCGGACATTGCACAGTGCTTATATTCTGTGAGCATATCTGCAATATCATTAGGTCCTGAAAACTTAAGGCAAAATTGCTGAAGCACAATTTCTATTCTAACCCTTTAACCCAATTTTGCTTCTCTTCTTGAGATCAGATCATTTTAAGCTGGTTAATTCTAAAGTTTTCAGTCCAATGATCCAGGAACCAAATGCATTAAAACATACCATTCCAAAACAGTGCTAATATAAAGGAAACCAGGGTGATTACATCAGAGATTGCAGAGCTATGTCATAGTTATTGTCTCTGAAGAGGGTGAACTCTCACACGTCGCGCTGCGTGAAGTAGGCTAAAGATTGAACGGATTGTCAACACATCCAACTGCTGTATGGCCAGATGAGACACAAACTATGGTTTCTCAACTGGATAACCAGTCTCGCTAATAGAGTTTTAATGGATGAATACTGCAATCAAGGTCAAGATGATTGTGGTGGTATACAGGAGTCGTACAGTAAGCAAGCGTGAGTCCTTTATAATAATACTTGTATGAGTTCTGTAAGACGTACTGATCGCATTGTATTTATACACAGCACATTTCTGTACATTCACGTTGTTTCTACTCACATTCACAATAATATTTAGATATGTCATGTTTATGTTGCTGTGTTTAGTTATACTGAATGGATCTGTGTACTGTATGCAGTCAGCAAGCGGTTGGATTAGTTTTTTTTTTTTTTGCATCTCCATGTGGTACTGTTTGTTATCTTGATTTCTCTCAAATGTAAAAAAGCTCTTGAAAGTATATATACTATAAAAATTAGATTTTTTTTTCATATGTGCTTATGGGCTCCTTTGGTGTCCTTTTGGAGAGTCTAAGTGTCCTTTTTAGGAAATAAAAAAACTTACAGAAAATACAGATGTCT
Source organism: Carassius auratus (assembly GCF_003368295.1). NCBI lineage: Eukaryota > Metazoa > Chordata > Actinopteri > Cypriniformes > Cyprinidae > Carassius > Carassius auratus. The sequence goes on from NC_039280.1 coordinate 8,436,373, forward strand.
GTCAAAACACCCTTTAATCTTTTGATTTACTTTGCTTGACAAAATAAACATTTGAACCAAGATAAATGGTCTATGCTTAATTTCATGAATTGTGTGATTAATCATGATTAATAACAGAAAAAGGCTGTGATTAATTAGATTTAAAAAAAATGTATCGATTGACTGCACATATACATACACACACACACACACACACACATTGGTAATGCTGAATGTTTAAAAACAACACACAGTAATATTCACAGACAAGACAGATGCAGTTTCTTGCATTTTAGATGCATTCTAAAATGTTTTGGTAAGAGCAAATCTGCTAAGAGCATTGCTGTACATATTATGCACTAAAATCTGCAGCAGCCACCGGCACAATGTCTCTGGAAACTCTCACTAAATATTAAAAACATGTAAATTGAGTCGTCTGTATCTGTCTATGAAAGAGAGAAATGATTTTGCCAAGGTTGAGTGGACTGGCAGAAGGCTTCCTGCTGCTCCCCACGTCCATCTGCAAGAGAAAAACTCTTTTTCTTTCTCACTGAAATACACACAGCAACCTCTCCACTGAGCCCATGGATTATTGATCAATGTAAAGAGCACAGGCCACAAAATATAGACCCTTTCTTTAAAAAAAAAAAAAAATGAAGGAAGGAAAGAAAGAAAAAGCACTTTTCTCTTTTCTGAACATTTTCCATCTTCTTCAGCTCAGCAGGAAACTCTAAATACCACCAAACCATTGAACAGAGAAATTAAATGGAAAGTGAGTCAGGGAGAAAGGAAAAGAGAGTGAAAGATATTGTTAGGGATGGAGAGAGAGATCCTGATAGAGGTTGGAATGAGGACATGTAAAGGTCAAAATATAATAGCCATCCAATTTCACCTGCTGTCCTCTAACAGATCATGTAAAGCAAACAACACAAGGAGAGAGCGAAAACAAGAGAGGGTGTTTGTATGCATTATTCACTGCAGAGTAAAGCTTATCATAAAACTCTAATCAAATTGACTTTACTTTTTTATGCATGACATTCATTATAAAAAAATGTTGGTTCCAGTATTCTTTTAACAAAACTATGTCTTCCTCTGAAACAGCATAGAATTGTGTAAAATTTGTGTAAAATGTAAATATCTAAAGAGTGCATTTACTTTACAGAGTTTTTTAAATACGTGCAAATACAAAATCCATGGAAAATGGAATGTAATTTAGCTCTAAATTACTTAATTCTGTCAGTATTGTCGATTGCACAGATACTATTTGAACTGAACTTAACTGGATGATGACATCACTGAATCAATGATGAACTGACTTTAATTGGAAAATTGAGTGTTTACTATTGACCTTTTGCATTATCGACACAATTTTTCTGTTTAACACTGTAAAGCTGCTTTGAGACAATATAGTATAAAGTGCTATATAAATAAAGGTGACTTCACTTAAAACATGGAACAATCCAAAATACGGTTTAAACTGTGTAAAATCCTTCAAAATTCCTTCACATTAACTTACATTTTCTTAGAGTGTAGCCAGTTGTCTATTTACTCAAACTCAACCCATCATTGTCTGAAAAAAAAAATAGTTTCTTCAATAAACTTAACTTAATTAAGGAAACATTTTCCATGCAATTAATTTAGGGCTGTATTAGAAGCCTAAAACAAGTTCATTTAAACAAATGTTTTATCAAACTACTTAATAGATTTCAGTTACTAACTAGCAAGAGCATTTTAAAGACAATTACATTTATTACCATCACATGTAATATCAGCAAGTAAGCAAGTAAGAAGAGACTGGTCTCAGTACTAGCATTAGCAGAGTTATTGCTCACTGAATGCAGGAACACATATATATTGCAATATATCACATAGGCACCAACAGGCTAAGCATGAGCTCCCCAAGCACAATGGTAACCATAAAACTCCAGATATCATCATACTAAGTCCGTCAGTAAAGTAAAGTAGATGGCTTTTCATGCAACCCATTTGAGTCTGCCTTTTTTAATAACATTTTCTCCATATTCCCATCTTAGCTCAAAGAGGTGTTCATTTCAAATGAAAAATCAAAAAAATTAAAATAATTACACAATGGGAATAACATCTATTTATTTGAAATGTGTATTCAGTGTAATGGCATCTGCCTAGTTCTCCACTTCACCAATTCAAATATATATTGGCTTTAAGTGCATTTATTTGGCTACATATCACAAGACCTTGAATTATATAGTATTTAATGCAGTTACAGTTATTTTAAAGCTATTAAAGTTATCTATAGAAACATTTGTAATAATATATACTGCTGTGGTGTGAGGTGAAATGGAGAAGAGAGGTTTCTTCTTTCATTTCCAAGGATATTAAAGGATGAGATGAACTTTACCCAAGACTCACTGCTGAATGCGGATCTATTTCAGTAATCTCAATATGAAACTCAAAATGCTAACAGCACAAGAACTTCCATGTGCGGTGGTCAGAGTTGTCCTGTGGAAACGGGCTTTTCAAAAGCATCTCTGGCTTCGAAGCTGAAGGCAATCTGAATGAATTTTTATTTCTGCTTCTACTGGGGCTTCAAAGGAAGCTGTAAAATGTGAGAAGAATAGGAAGAGGCAAAGAAAAGGATGAGAAGGTAGAGTTCAGATTGGTATTATCAGCTGGGCAAGACATTGCTGATATCAAGGTTGTATAATTTGCATAATGCTGAATTAGCCTAATAATGGACCATATGACATCTCTCACAAATCCTCAAGAGATTCCCTTTGCCACAATCACTCACATATTCACATCTTTAGATGACATCCTCTGTGTCTCAAAAGGGCTTAAATGTAACTTTACATACTTATCTCGCTATATGCAGATCCATTAGGGGCTTTCGCACCAGAGGAACCTTGTCATAGGTCTTAAAACTATTGAGTGAGAGAGTGAATTTATTCAATTTCTGAATGGATTATACATAGAGTGCCAAGAGTGCTCCCCTTATAATCACTAAAAGCTACACTCATATTAGTTCATTGCGATTTCACAAAGTGTCTCTTTACGTGTTTGAATTGCTCTCGCGGTACTTTAATGTCATTCGCTTGTTAAGTCTGATGTCACGTAGCACCAAATATAAATATAAAAAAATGTAATTGATAAAATAATCGAATTATTTGTGTTTGGGATGCTGTGAGCACGGAGACTGAAGTGTATACCCTAAGTTTGGAAATGTTTAACCTAAATGTTATTATGAATAAACAGTGCTCATAAACGACTGCTGAGGTTGTATTCTCAAGTGAAGCATGTTGAGGCTTGGACCTGGAAATAGTGTTTCCTACGCCACCACTTAATAACTGAATACGCCAATCAATCTGCTCAGCGCTGACGCACCTCAAACAAGCCTATTCTAAATTTACATTGCATCTACTACACTTTATTTGGTATACCGAGATGATTCGCGAGCGTGCATAACTCAGCACTGAACAAATTCCTGGTGCTCAAAAATTGATTTTGATCGGTGAGTGTATTCTGCGTGACTAAATTAGCCCCTTTCACACTACATGTTGGACCCGGAAAATTGCCGGGTCGCCTTCTGTGTGAATGCAAACACATCCCTGGATTGATTCCCTGATTGATCCCGGGTCGGGGACCTAGTAACATTGCTGGGTTCAGTCCTGGAACAAAAAAATATGTGCAAACTGTAATGAAGCAGTAAAGCTGAAATAGTTCATCAGGTTAAGTGAAAGTTAACGTGCCAAGCATTTTCAACTCGTACACTAAACGTCACACCCTGATGTCACGTGTCTTTACAGGTTATGTGTGAACGCACTAGACACGTTTACTTTCACTTAAGCTAGCAGACGATCCCAGCTTCAGCGCGGATAGTGAGAAATGAACTGATCTTTGCTTCATTACAGTTTGCACATATTTGTTTCGTCGTGTACGTTGATCTGCCTCTAAATATCTGCATTCGATAACGCGCATCATCACTACGCCACACCCTTTACGGCATTTGTTCTGGCTTTTGTTCACACAACGCTCGTTCCAGGACTGAACCTGGCAATGTTACTAGGTCCCAACCCAGGATCAATCCCAGAATCAATCTTGGGACGTGTTTGCTTTCACACAGGCAAACCGGCAATTTTCTGGGTCCGATGTGCAGTGTGAAAGGGGCAATTGATACATCCCGATTTTAAGGAGGAAAATGCTCACATGGTGTTGACTGATTAATTAGCACATGGTTTGTCTCAAATAATGTTAAAAACTTGATTTTCATTACTTTCAAATATATAAAAATTCATTTTAAATAGTCACTAGTCATTCATATAAAAAAGATATTTTAAATAGTCATAATAGTTCACAATATTACTGTATATACACACACAGAATTAAATATGAAGTCACTAATATCAATTAACTTTTTTTTTACATTAAAAAAATATTAAAATTTAATAAAAGCAACAGTATTATATATGCAAAGGAAAATTTTGAAAGTACAAAAAAATAATAATAATAGCATAATGAATTTATCAGTGGTGGATTACATCCTTATCTCCACTCTGCAAAGACATCACATTGCCAACCACAAGCAGTAATGAGTTCAGAAAAGACATAAAAATATGCTGCAATGTGTAGAGTACATACTCAGGGCGTGATGGGCTTACAGTCAATTACGAGCTCAATACAGAACAAGCATTTAAGATAAAATCAACAACCACAGCACCCACAAGACGCTTGCTTTGTGGCTGAAACAGCTCAAAGAAACCATAAAAAAAAAAAACATCTTTATGGCACGGCTGGGAAAATTAAGTGGACCACCTCAAAATTTATTTATTTAAATGGTCATCAGGACTTTATTTCATTTTATCTACAGAAGGCCTGGGATAGTGATAATGAGATTGCATTTTGTTCTGCAATATATTTGAAAGAGATTATGGCTTTTGAATTCACAAATACACACATGCACTGCATTGCGGCAGGTCTTGCTATGTTAGAGCTGTTACACTGCAAGAATTTGCATCTCACACATCCAATTCAACACACATACACACACACACACACACACACACACACACACACACAGGGACACTGCTAAAAAAGACACTTGAACATACACACACTTTCACATTTCATGTGTGTATGTGTGCTGCCAGTAATAGACAGTAAATCTCCATTGGCTCAGTTATGCACATCTTGTCACAACAAGTACCTGAGCATCTCTCTCTCAGTGCATCTCTATAACTAATCATAAAAGGGCAGCAATTTTGTGGTAAAAACTTGCACATTTCATACTGGTTTGGTATAAAGACTCATTTCGACCAACAAAGTTCAAACAGAGGCTATAGAGAAGCATGTTCAAAAGCTTTTAATGCATCATACTTTTATATTAAAATAAATTCACAGAATCAAATAACACAATTTACAGTTCAGTGGTGGTACCACAACAAAATGTTACTTTTTAGTTAAAATTAAAGTGGTTGGCACTATCTTGGCATTGAAAGATTTTAAGTCATATATTAGAATACTGGCTTGCCTTTCTTTGTTATTCCCAGTGCTTTCAGTCCTGATTTTCCAGCTGCCATGAAAAACATTGGTCTCTTGGCCTGGTTAAAAATAGAGATCTCTCTCAAATACAGTATCTTGCTTTTTCTAGGAAATACCTTAAGATCTTTGCAGCAGATATTGGATCAATACAACATCCCGAGAACCCATATCTTCAAATACCTTCAGATTTGTCATTTTATACACTCTCTGTCTGATAAGGGAAAACTGAGACTTGAATCCACTGGAACTGAATAGACAAACTTATCTGAAATAAACAATGTCTTGCCAGATTCATATGCTGCTTCTTTAGAGAGTTCAAAGAATGTTGGGGAAAAAGGACCTAAGTCATGGCATCCATGCTGACTGGTCTGTTTAAATGTGGGTAAAATTTGGAAAAATAACAGAAATGTATTGTGGCGAGTGGGGCGGGGCCGAGAGGCGTGGAACGAGGAGTGAGGCCAGGTGTAGTGATGGAGATGAGCTACACCTGAGCCCCACCGCTAGTATCGAGTCCCACGTAGGAGATGGAAGGATATAAAACTGGAGTGACGACCGTGAAGGACGAGAGAGGACCAGGCCTGGGACATTATTTTATGTTTTGGCTTTTATTTGTGCGCACCAGTCGTCCGTGAGGGCTGGTGCGCCGTTTTGTATTTATTTATGAATTATTAAAATGCTTTTTGATTGTGCGCCGGTTCCCGCCTCCTTCTTCCCGATGAATATGGAGATTTGTGTATTACATGTATATTATAAGGTATTTAAAAAAAGGTAATCAAGATGTCAAAATATACTAATGAACAAAATTAGAGAGTAGAGTACTTCTATTAGTGCTAACTGTTCAAAAATAACATGGTATTAGTACTATGTCCAAAAGCCTATAGTAGTATCATTGTATAATTTTTGGGCTAATAATTTACAATAAGGTCCAATAGTTAGTGCAACATTTTCTTTACAATATTTACTTTTTTTAACAATAGATAATGAAAATACAACTGTTCATTGCTAGTCCATGTTAGCTCAGGTCCATTAATAGAATTCAAACCTTAACCAAGACTAATAAATGGCTTACATATTTGCATTGTTAGTTCATATTGATTAATGCATACTTCTTGTAACAAATAGAACCTTACTGTAAAGTGTTGCCCAAATTTTTGCTCGTTTTTTAATAGGTCTAGGACTTTCTAACACTAAAACACAGAATAAAAGCTTCTGTTTACTCACACGCAAATCTTTCCCAAGGCCCAGTTTGAAAAAAGTTCTCATTAACACATTTATCGAGGACCGAGACAGGAATGAAACAGGTCATCCGAGGAGACATATAAAAGGTGGTATTGAGTTTTCTGAGCCTTGGATACCGAGCCAGATGTTGATACCACTGCTGAGTCAGTAATCAGTGCAGCGATGTGGCTAGAATGACAGGAGTCCCATGTCGATGACACAGGAACTTCCAGAGCAAAAGCTGACTGTTTAAAAGATGGTTTGAGGTGAATGAGGAAGAAAGTTTTAAGTCTAACATGACGCGAGTAACAAATGAATTCACAAGCCAGGAACTGAAGCTTCCTGTTGAATGTTTTTAGCCACAGCCGGAGTTTAATGACTGTGTTATAATGAACTCAGTTGGGGTTATATGTACTGATTTATGTACTGCTTTAAACTCATATTGACTGATTATTAAAGTCACAATGTCAGTGTTCTCTTCATCAGCTTTTAAAAAAGCTAATCCAATCTTAACAGAAATTAAATCACTTGTTTTACTTAAAGTGAATGGCACAACAAGAGCATAATGGCTGACTTAAATCTATAAATACTTGGGAGAATATGGGGCAGAACTAAATTATGAATGTAAAAGGGAAGTTGAAAGTGTCCATGAAAGGATGAAGAAGAGACAGAGAGGTGAGATCAAGAAAGAAATATGATCTGAAAAATATGAAATATGAACTGTTTGTAACTTTATATGGAATGTATAGTGTTTCGCTGACCTGTTGTCACCGCTTGTGCATGATGCAGCTTTTACAGTAAAATAGTTTATTGTAGCTTTCCAGCAGCAAGGTATAGCCTCCCTACTCACCCCCCTAAAAAAAAAAACAACTAATGGTTTTTTAAAGAGAAGCTTAACTGTAGTTAAAGGGTTAGTTCAACCCAAAAATGAAAATTATGTCATTAATAATTTACCCTCATGTCGTTCCAAACCTGTAAGACCTCCGTTCATCTTTAGAACACAGTTTAATATATTTTAGATTTAGTCCGAGAGCTTTCAGTCCCTCCATTGAAACTGTGTGTAGGGTATCCACTGTCTATGTCCAGAAAGAGTAAGAAAAACATCATTCAAAGTAGTTCCCATGTGACATCCGACGGGTTCCGTTAGGACCATTTTTTGAAGCATAAAATAATACATCTTTGGTCCAAACCATACGCAAAACTATTGACTTTATTCAGCATTGTCTTCTCTTCCAGGTCTGTTGTGAGGCGAGTTCCAAAACACTGCAGTGTAGTGATATCCGGTTTGCGAATGAATCACTCGATGTAACCGGATCTTCTTGAACCAGTTCACCAAATCGAACTGAATTGTTTGAAACGGTTCGCGTCTTCAATACGCATTAATCCACAAATGACTTAAGCTGTTTACTTTTTTAATGTGGCTGACACTCCCTCCGAGTTCAAACAAACCAATATCCCGAAGTAATTCATGTACTCAAACAGTACACTGACTGAACTGCTGTGAAGAGAGAGCTGAAGATGAACACCGAGCCGAGCCAGATAACAAACGATAGATTGACTCGTTCACGAGTCAAGAACCGTTTCTGTCGGACGTGTCCGATTCAAGAACCGAGGAGCTGATGATTTTGCGCATGTGTGATTCAGCGTGAAGCAGAATGACACACAGAGCATCTGAACTGAACTCGTTGCGTCTGAACTGAACTGGTTCTTTTGGTGATTGATTCTGAACTGATTGTTATGATATAGCTAATGTTATGAGTGCAGGTAACCGAAGGCTTGAATGAAGGGCAATCAACACAATGACGTCATTTCGTCGAGCGCAAAAGAACGGCGAACCGTTTTCTTCAACCGTTTTATTGAATCGAAATGTCCGAAGAATCGGTTTGCGGAAAGAAACTGAACTTCCCATCACTACTGGTGATCCGAAAACCGATGCAACCGGTTCTTGACTCGTGAACGAGTCAATCTTTCGTTTGTTATCTGGCTCGATCTCGGTGTTCATCTTCAGTTCTCTCTTCACAAGCAGTTCAGTCAGTGTACTGTTTGAGTAAATGAATTACTCCAGGAATATTGGTTTGTTTGAACTCAGAGGGAGTGTCAGACACATAAAAAAAGTTAACAGCTTAAGTCATTATGGATTAATGCTTATTGGAGATGAGAACCATTCAAATGATTCAGTTCATTTGGTGAACTGGATCAAGAAGATCTGATTACATCCAGTGATTAGTTCGGACCGGATATCACAAAACTGCTTTGTTTTGAACTCGCTCACAACAGACCCGGAAGAGAAGACAATGCTGAATAAAGTCGTAGTTTTTTGCTATGCTTCAACAAATTCTAACGGACCCTCTGATGTCACATGGACTACTTTATTGATGTTTTTCTTACCTTTCTGGACATGGACAGTATACCGAACACACAGTTTCAATGGATGGACAGAAAACCCTCGGACTAATCTAAAATATCTTAAACTGCGTTCCGAAGATGACATGGAGGTCTTTACGGGTTGGAATGACATAAGAGTGAGTCATTAATGACATAATTTTCATTTTTTGGGTGAACTATCCTTTAACCTACTTTGAAACTTGTCAAGCTACAAGCTGCTCTTAATTTAAAGCAGCTTCTCCAGAACTGAGAATAGAACCACTGTGTGAGCGAGTCTTCATTAGCTTCTGGCTGACTAGTGCGTGTTAATGTTGACTTTATACAGTGACATTAAAGAGAAAGAGGAAATGGAGGGGAAGAAGTGAGTAAAGTATAGAATGTGGAGAAAAAGGTCTATAAAGAAGGGGAATCATAGTGATTACAGCCATTTCCCCGTATCATTTTAACAGCCTTTTGACATTTAAGTCTCATACACTTCCGCAAAGAACATATCCTTCAGGAGAAGCTGATATTTAAGTATGACAAAAAAAATGGTAGAGGGAAGAAAAAGATGCTTTTTCTGTTCATGGTTAAGTGATGTTCACTGCAGTCTGCTGTTTAGAACTAAAGTGAGCAGTTACCATTCTTCTTCAAAAGGTCACTTTCAGGTCGGCCACTTTAAGATATGTGATTAAATGCCCAGTTGCTTAGTGGCCTTGCAATATGGAAATCACCGGGCAGCTAATTAGAATTGATCCGATCTGCATGGGCTTCACTGATCTGTATTCCACACACAGACTCGAATCAAACACGCACCACCAACATCCTGAATGTAAAAAAATAAAATGTCACCAGATTTTTAGTGACTAACAGCCAAAATATTATCTGTTGTCAGAATATTGTACATAAACTACTTTTATGATGTTTTTTTTCTATTACAAAAAAACTTACAACACGGGTTTAAGTAGAAAACAGAATTAAATTTTTTTTAAACAACTCATAAATGTTACTACTGAACTACGAACAGTATTAGACAGCAAAAAAAAAATTTAATAATGTTTTCATTATAATGTTTAATCAAATTCTTGAATGGATTTTGCTTGACAATCCTCATAAGGCTGCAGTTCTCTCAGTTGGTTGTGCATCTTTTTCTTCCACACTTTTTCCTCCACTCAACTTTCTGTTAACATGCTTGGATACAGCACTCTGTGAACAGGCAGCTTCTTTGGCAATGAATGTTTGTGGCTTACCCTCCTTGTGAAGGGGTGTCAATATTGTCTTCTGGACAACTGTCAGATCAGCAGTCTTCCACATTATTGTGTAGCCTAGTGAAACAAACTGAGAGACCATTTTGAAGGCTCGGGAAATGTTAGCAGGTGTTTTGAGTTGATCAGCTGATTGGCATGTCACCATATTCTAATTTGTTGAGATTTGTTGAATTGGTGGGTTTTTGTTAAATGTGAACCAAAATCATCACAATTGAAAGAACCAGTGAATTTATTTAATACACGAGTTTTACAATTTGAGTTGAATTACTGAAATAAATGAACTTTTCCAAAACATTCTAATTTATTGAGATGCGCCTGTATACTTCAGAGCATTCAAGGCTTATTGTCAAGAGGATGGCTTTATGGATTCACTCTGCTTGTTCTACACACACTGTGCCTTTCATTTGTTTGTTGTGCAGAGAATGAGGTTGTTTTTCAGCCTGCAGGATGTTCAGAGACAGAGAGAAAACAACACAAGCTCTCATTCATAAAGCCTTATTATAACAGCTTCTCTCAAAAGGCATGGTGAGATCAAACACACTCAAACTCACCGCATTGCTTTTTGCTGAAGCAAGGGAGATTTTGTTTTCAACATGTATATCCTTGTGTGTGTTTTTTTTTTGTTT